>NC_060174.1:96658142-96667044 GCF_021184085.1 Oncorhynchus gorbuscha | reverse complement strand
TCATGCAGGTGAAAGAGGACCCAAAAGCGACTTGGCGAAAACAGAGTCTTTAATCCAGTAAAGTAAATACAATCAAAAAACACAACTTTCACTCGAAATGACGAGGACAAACTGGAGACTCGATCTTGAACAGCAGGTGAACAGCAGGTTGCCTCGGGAAGGCACTTGAACCAAACAGACTCAGACACCTGCTCACCACGCAGCATCTGAGGAAAACACGACACGACAGGGCGATACACAAACACAGCACGGTGAATTCTAGACAAGGAACCGACAGGGCAGAAACGAATAACAAGGAGAGAAATAGGGACTCTAATCAGGGAAAAGGATCGGGAACAGGTGTGGGAAGACTAAATGATTGATTAGGGGAATAGGAACAGCTGGGAGCAGGAACGGAACGATAGAGAGAAGAGAGAGCGGGAGAGTGAGAGAGGGAGAGAGAGGGATAGAAAGAGGGAAAGAACCTAATAAGACCAGCAGAGGGAAACGAATAGAAGGAGAAGAACAGGGACAAGGCATGATAATCAATGACAAAACATGACAGTACCCCCCACTCACCGAGCGCCTCCTGGCGCACTCGAGGAGGAATCCTGGCGGCAACGGAGGAAATCATCAATGAGTGAACGGTCCAGCACGTCCCGAGACGGAACCCAACTCCTCTCCTCAGGACCGTAACCCTCCCAATCCACTAAGTATTGGTGACCCCGTCCCCGAACGCATGTCCATGATCTTATGTACCTTGTAAATAGGTGCGCTCTCGACAAGGACGGGAGGGGGAGGGAAGACGAACGGGAGTGCGAAGAAAGGGCTTGACACAGGAGACATGGAAGACAGGATGGACGCGACGAAGATGTCGCGGAAGAAGCAGTCGCACAGCGACAGGATTGACGACCTGGGAGACACGGAACGGACCAATGAACCGCGGAGTCAACTTACGAGAAGCTGTCGTAAGAGGAAGGTTGCGAGTGGAAAGCCACACTCTCTGGCCGCAACAATACCTTGGACTCTTAATCCTGCGTTTATTGGCGGCTCTCACAGTCTGTGCCCTGTAACGGCAAAGTGCAGACCTCACCCTCCTCCAGGTGCGCTCACAACGTTGGACAAACGCTTGAGCGGAGGGAACGCTGGACTCGGCAAGCTGGGATGAGAACAGAGGAGGCTGGTAACCCAGACTACTCTGAAACGGAGATAACCCGGTAGCAGACGAAGGAAGCGAATTGTGAGCGTATTCTGCCCAGGGGAGCTGTTCTGCCCAAGACGCAGGGTTTCTGAAAGAAAGGCTGCGTAGTATGCGACCAATCGTCTGATTGGCCCTCTCTGCTTGACCGTTAGACTGGGGATGAAACCCGGAAGAGAGACTGACGGACGCACCAATCAAACGACAGAACTCCCTCCAAAACTGTGACGTGAATTGCGGGCCTCTGTCTGAAACGGCGTCTAACGGGAGGCCATGAATTCTGAATACATTCTCGATAATGATTTGTGCCGTCTCCTTAGCGGAAGGAAGTTTAGCGAGGGGAATGAAATGTGCCGCCTTAGAGAACCTATCGACAACCGTAAGAATCACAGTCTTCCCCGCAGACAAAGGCAGACCGGTAATGAAGTCTAGGGCGATGTGAGACCATGGTCGAGAAGGAATGGGGAGCGGTCTGAGACGACCGGCAGGAGGAGAGTTACCCGACTTAGTCTGCGCGCAGTCCGAACAAGCAGCCACGAAACGGCGCGTGTCACGCTCCTGAGTCGGCCACCAAAAGCGCTGGCGAATAGACGCAAGAGTGCCTCGAACACCGGGATGACCAGCTAACTTGGCAGAGTGAGCCCACTGAAGAACAGCCAGACGAGTGGAAACAGGAACGAAAAGGAGGTTACTAGGACAAGCGCGCGGCGACGCAGTGTGCGTGAGTGCTTGCTTAACCTGTCTTTCAATTCCCCAGACTGTTAACCCGACAACACGCCCATAAGGAAGAATCCCCTCGGGATCAGTAGAAGCCACAGAAGAACTAAACAGACGGGATAAGGCATCAGGCTTGGTGTTCTTGCTACCCGGACGGTAAGAAATCACAAACTCGAAACGAGCGAAAAACAACGCCCAACGAGCTTGACGGGCATTAAGTCGTTTGGCAGAACGGATGTACTCAAGGTTCTTATGGTCTGTCCAAACGACAAAAGGAACGGTCGCCCCCTCCAACCACTGTCGCCATTCGCCTAGGGCTAAGCGGATGGCGAGCAGTTCACGGTTACCCACATCATAGTTGCGCTCAGATGGCGACAGGCGATGAGAAAAATAAGCGCAAGGATGAACCTTATCGTCAGACTGGAAGCGCTGGGATAGAATGGCTCCCACGCCTACCTCTGAAGCGTCAACCTCGACAATGAATTGTCTAGTGACGTCAGGAGTAACGAGGATAGGAGCGGACGTAAAACGTTCTTTAGAAGATCAAAAAGCTCCTGGGGCGGAACCCGGACCATAAAACGATCTTGACTGATAAGAGCTGTGAAGGGGCAGCAACGACCGAAATGCAGATAGAGCGCCCGATGCAGAAATTAAGCCGAAACCTAAAGCTACCTTCACGACGTGACGCCAGAGCGGGCCAATCACTGACGCTTGGACATAGCGGAATCCATCGTTACCTTCAGCGGAAATAACGGAACAGAGAAAAGTAACGGAGGAGACATGAAAAGAGCACTTCTCAGCCCAACTACGTAGAGACAATTCTCTAAAGGCGCTGTAGAACACGTCGGCAGTGCTGAACATGAATCTCAGTGACGGAGAAAAAATCAGGATATCGTCAAGATAGACAAAAACAAAGATGTTCAGCATGTCTCTCAGAACATCATTAACTAATGCCTGAAAAACAGCTGGCGCATTAGCGAGACCAGCAGCAGAACCCGGTACTCAAAATGCCTAACGGGTGTTAAACGCCGTTTTCCACTCGTCCCCCTCTCTGATGCGCACGAGATGGTAAGCGTTCTGAAAGGTCCAACTTAGTAAAGCACCTGGCTCCCTGCAGAATCTCGAAGGCTGACATAAGGGAAGCGGATAACGATTCTTAACCGTTATGTCATTCAGCCCTCGATAATCCACGCAGGGCGCAGAGTACCGTCCTTCTTCAACAAAAGAACCCCGCCCCGGCCGGAGAGGAAGAGGCACTATGGTACCGGCGTCAGAGACACAGACAAATAATCCTCGAGAGCCTTACGTTCGGGAGCCGACAGAGAGTATAGTCTACCCCGAGGAGGAGTGGTCCCCGGAAGGAGATCAATACTACAATCATACGACCGGTGAGGAGGAAGGGAGTTGGCTCGGGACCCGACTGGAAGACCGTGCGCAGATCATGATATTCCTCCGGCACTCCTGTCAAATCGCCAGGTTCCTCCTGAGAAGTAGGGACAGAAGAAACGGGAGGGATGGCAGACATTAAACACTTCACACATGACAAAAACGTTCCAGGATAGGATAGAATTACTAGACCAATTAATAGAAGGATTATGACATACTAGCCAGGGATGACCCAAAACAACAGGTGTAAACGGTGAACGAAAAATCAAAAAGAAATAGTCTCACTGTGGTTACCAGATACTGTGAGGGTTAAAGGTAGTGTCTCAAATCTGATACTGGGAAGATGACTACCATCTAAGGCTAACATGGGCGTAGGCTGCTCTAACTCTCTGAAAGGAATGTCATGTTTCCGAACCCATGCTTCGTCCATGAAACAACCCTCAGCCCCAGAGTCTATCAAGGCACTACATGTAGCACCCGAACCGGTCCAGCGTAGATGGACCGACAAAGTAGTACAGGATTTTGATGGAGAGACTTGAGTAGTTACGCTCACCTGTAGCCCTCCGCTTACAGATGAGCTCTGGCTTTACTGGACATGAATTAACAAAATGTCCAGCAACTCCGCCAATAGAGGCACAGGCGGTTGGTGATCCTCCTTCCTCCCTTAGTCGAGATGCGAATCCCTCCCAGCTGCATGGGCTCAGTCTCTGAGCCAGAGGAGGGAGATGGTTGCGATCACGGAGCAGGGAAACACCGTTGATGCGAGCTCTCTTCCACGAGCCCGGTGACGAAGATCTACCCGTCGTTCTATGCGGATGGCGAGCAATCAAAGTCCACATCTGAAGGAACCTCCCGGGAGAGAATTCATCCTTAACCACTGCGTGGAGTCCCTCCAGAAAACGAGCGAGCAGCGCCGGCGTTCCACTCACTAGAGGCAGCAAGAGTGCGAAACTCAATAGAATAATCCGTTATGGACCGTTCACCTTGGCATAAGGAAGCCAGGGCCCTAGAAGCCTCCCTACCAAAAACTGAACGGTCAAAAACCCGAATCATCTCCTCTTAAAGTTCTGGTACTTGTTAGACAATCAGCCCTTGCCTCCCAGATAGCTGTGCCCCATTCTCGAGCCCGGCCAGTAAGGGGAGTGAAATGACGTAAACAACCCGAGCTCTCTCTCTAGAGTATGTGTTGGGTTGGAGAGAGAACACAATCTCACACTGCGTGAGAAAGGAGCCGGCACTCAGTGGGCTGCCCGGGTAGCAAGGTGGGCTATTAACCCTAGGTTCTGGAGGCTCGGCAGGCCAGGAGTAACAGGTGGCACGAGACGAAGACTCTGGAACTGTCCAGAGGTCGGAAACCTGAGCGGCCAGGTTCTCCACGGCATGGCGAGCAGCAGACAATTCCTGCTCGTGTCTGCCGAGCATGGCTCCTTGGATCTCGACGGCAGTGTAACGGCGTCTGAAGTCGCTGGGTCCATTCCTTGGTCGGTTCCTTCTGTCATGCAGGTGAAAGAGGACCCAAAAGCGACTTGGCGAAAACAGAGTCTTTAATCCAGTAAAAAGTAAATACAATCAAAAAACACAACTTTCACTCGAAATGACGAGGACAAACTGGAGACCGATCTTGAACAGCAGGTGAACAGCAGGTTGCCTCGGGAAGGCACTTGACAAACAGACTCAGACACCTGCTCACCACGCAGCATCTGAGGAAAACACACTACAGGGCGATACACAAACACAGCACGGTGAATTCTAGACAAGGAACCGACAGGGCAGAAACGGAACACAAAGGAGAGAAATAGGGACTCTAATCAGGGGAAAGGATCGGGAACAGGTGTAAAGACTAAATGATTGATTAGGGAATAGGAACAACTGGGAGCAGGAACGGAACGATAGAGAGAAGAGAGAGCGGGAGAGTGAGAGGGAGGAGGGGGAGAGAGAGGGATAGAAAGAGGGAAAGAACCTAATAAGACCAGCAGAGGGAAACGAATAGAAGGAGAAGAACAGGGACAAGACATGATAATCAATGACAAAACATGACACTAGTTTAGACGCCTTGTTAAATTGTGTTTGAGAGTCTTTCCAAGTGTCTGACTGGTTAAATTGTGTTTGAGGCATTTGGGTAACTGTCTAACTGGTTAAAGGTGGACACACCTTATAACTGTCAACAATATTGTGTTTGACATTTAAAACCTGTCTAACTGGTTAAATTGTGTTTAAAATCATAACTGTCTAACTGTTAATGACACGTCTCAGTGTTTGAGAGCATTCTAAAACTGTACTAACTGGTTAAATTGTGTTTGAGCATTTTATAACTGTCTAACTGGTTAAATTGTGTTTGAGAGCATTTTATAACTGTCTAACTGGTTAAATTGTGTTTGAGAGCATTTTATAACTGTCTAACTGGTTAAATTGTGTTTGAGTGCATTTTTTAACTGTCTAACTGGTTAAATTGTGTTTGAGTGCATTTTTTCAACTGTCTAACTGGTTAAATTGTGTTTGAGTGCAAATACAACTGTCTAACTGGTTAAATTGTGTTTGAGTGCATTTTTCAACTGTCTAACTGGTTAAATTGTGTTTCTACATTTTATAAGATGTCTAACTGGTTAAATCTATGAGAATTAGATATTGTTGCAATGTGAGTGGGCAACATAAATCGTCTTAAATTGATATGTTTTAATCTATTTTTCCAGTTATGAAATTATTGGATGGCCCTAATTTCCCCAATGTGGACAAAACGTTTGCTATTTTAAACAAGCTTGCATTTTGTCATAAAATTGAGTGGAATTACATCCTTTTTACCTTAGATTGGTAATGTTAGTATGACGTTTCCATCAAACTGACAAGATTGACTGCTTAAAACATATCAACTATGTTACAGGTGAAATGGGTTAATGGAATGACACCAAAAATTTGAGGTGGTCTCTCTATAAAAGTCGTTGGCTACACACCAATACACAGATTTGACAGTCAAATTTAAATAACTGCTAAACGTTTTCCTGTTGATTCCTATGCCACACTGTAATTCATTTGAAATAGGATCAGTTTGGGCCAGAAGGTTACTGACCAACCACGGATGAGCTCACTCTCCTTGCCTGACTCATTACACCACAGTTAGAGCTGGCTGCAGACCAATGATCTTGGTAGGGAAATCAATTGCCTCAATATATTATCGAATATATTTCCAAAACACTTTCTGTGAGAATGGATCCACACACAACGTTTGCCGTGTTTCTGATAATATTATGGAGCAAACTATTAAAAAAGTTTGGCGTTATTATTCGTAGCATTTTTACGGTCGATAGACACATCAGGGTGTGTCTATATATGGCCAATACACTTTTAAAAATGTGGCACTTCTAGTGGCCGGGGGACTTTAATGCAGGCAAACTTAAATCAGTTTTACCACATTTTTACCAGCATGTCTAGGACAACCAGAGGAAAAAAAAACAGTAAATGTATTGTTGTGTAGCTGAGAATGATTGAAAGCTAAATGCCTTTTATGCTCAATCTCCTATACAAGCAACAATGAAGCATTCTGTGAGAGCACCAGCTGTTCTGGATGACTTTTTTAACTTCTGCAGCCGATGTGAGCAAGACTTTTGAACAGGTCTTTCCTCACAGAAGCTCCCAGACGGATTGTCTCTAAATGTATTCAAAATGCACGGACCAACCGGCAACTGTCTTCACTGATATTTTCATCTCCCTGACCAAGTCAGACACGCAGAGACCACCATAGTCCCTGTGATGTCAAGAACCTAAAGTTAACCTGCCTAAATAAATACCCCCTGTAGCACTCATGTTTATAGCCATGAAGTGTTTTGAAGAGCTAGCTGAGATCCTGTCACACCTTACCAGCATCCTCCCAGACCCACTCAAATTAGCATATGCAGCCCCAACAGATCCAGAGATGACGCAATCTCAATCGCACTCCACACTGTTCTTTCCCACCTGGATAAAAGGAACACCTATGTAAGAGTGCTGTTTATAGACCACACAAAGTGCCCACGAAGCTCCTCATTAAGCTAACCCTGGGACTAAACACCTCCTCTGAAACTGGATCCTGGACATCCTGACTGGCCGCCCCCAGTGGTTAGGGTAGGCAACAACACGTCTGCCACGCTGATCCTCAACACTGGGGCCCCTCAGGGTGTGTACTTAGTCCCCTCCTGTACTCCCTCTTCCCCCACAACTGCGTGGTCCAACACCTCCAGCTCAATCATTAAGTTTGCTGACGACACAACAGTGGTAGCCTGATAACAATGACGAAACAGCCTATAAGGGAGGGGATCAGGCCCTGACAGAGGTGCCAGGAAAATAACCTCTCCCTCAATGTGAGCAAGACAAGGGAGCTGATCGTGGACTTGCAGTTGCAGTTGGTCCGTTTTAATTGAGAAAATGCTCTGTTATTGAAATAAATAAATGTTTTGCTCCATGAAAGTGTGTTACTTCCATCTTGTTCAGGGTGCCAAGTCTTTCTCATTGATCAAGACAGGTGGGTGTCCACCTGTCACGTTCTGACCTTAAATCTCTTTGTTATGTCTTTGTGTTAGGTTGGTCAGGGCGTGGCTGGGGGTAGTGGGGTCTATGTTCTTTTTTCTATGTGTTTGGCCTAGCATGGTTCTCAATCAGAGGCAGGTGTCGTCTGCTGTCTCTGATTGAGAATCATACTTAGGCAGCCTTTTCCCACCTGTGTTTTGTGGGTGATTATTTTCTGTTTAGGTTGTTTCACCTGACAGAACTGTGCGCTTCGTTTTCTCCGTTGTCATTTTGAAGTTTGTGTTTTTTTTGTGAACATTAAATATGCACACTCTTTTGTCTCATCTAACGACGATCATTACATATCCCAAAGTGCTGCATGTCATGATGACAGACACCTTTCCTGATCAATGAGAGAAGAATTGAAATAGACAAGAAAATAAAATATGTTTATGATGTCATTATGATCCTTTGATTTTAGCCTTTAAATCAAATCAAATCAAATGTTATTTGTCACATACACATGGTTAGCAGATGTTAATGCGAGTGCAGCGAAATGCTTGTGCTTCTAGTTCCGGCAATGCAGTAATAACCAACAAGTAATCTAACTAACAATTCCAAAACTACTGTCTTATACACACAAGTGTAAGGGGATAAAGAATATGTACATAAAGATATATGAATGAGTGATGGTAAGATACAGTAGATGGTATCGAGTACAGTATATACATATGAGATGAGTATGTAAACAAAGTGGCATAGTTAAAGTGGCTAGTGATACATGTATTACATAGAGATGCAGTAGATGATAGAGTACAGTATATACGTAACACATATGAGATGAATAATGTAGGGTATGTAAACATTATATTAGGTAGCATTGTTTAAAGTGGCTAGTGATATTTTACATCCTTTCCCATCAATTCCCATTATTAAAAGTGGCTGGAGTTGAGTCAATTGTGTTGGCAGCCACTCAATGTTAATGGTGGCTGTTTAACAGTCTGATGGCCTTGAGATGAAGCTGTTTTTCAGTCTCAGTCCCACCTTACTCACCTAGTTAATGTCAAGCCATTTTGAAGTTCTGGAATTATATTTTGGACTAATATGCTCATGCCTACAGGAGACTTTTGAAGAAGTCAATCTGCT
>NC_060174.1:96640246-96658042 GCF_021184085.1 Oncorhynchus gorbuscha | reverse complement strand
AGTGAGTAGCTAATCTTTATATTTCAAGTCTAGCCAACTTGGATCTATTTTTTTACTAACAAGGTGAAACAGTTGACCTGTTATGAATACATCTTCTTGTCCAAATCAAATCTAAATCTGTCTACAACTGTTTGAACAACATAGCCTGGTTCACTTTCTTAAGATACTGAAATCAAGTGGCCTACTTGGACAAGACCATCCATTATTCTGAGAATGAGAACGAGTTGCCAATTCCTTATATACAGTAAATGCTTATTTTTATGTTCATTGCATATTTATAAAACACAGACTAGACAGCTAGCACTACAGTCTGTGGCTAAATGTTGCTAGATGCCCTGTATGTGGTACAGAAATGTAGCATTCACTTTCCACCAGGTTCATTGATACTCTCGGTTTAGTAGGGTCTGCTCTGTTCTACATTTTGGGAGTTGAGACATAAAAGGTTGATCATTTGATGTTCTAATCTATTTCAGGAAAATAATGTCTCTAAGTCTTTCTGTGCCAGTATGACAGATTCTGTTGGACCAAGCGAGATTACTGCTTGTCAGAGAGGAAGGTATCTTCAGTGTTGCCAACTAGTTTTCAGGAAAGTAGTTGCTCCATTTGTGCTAGAAGTCGAGATGACATATGACTTAATACTGTCTTCATAACATTAATTTGAGCATAGGCATTAAAACAATTTGTTTTTGTGCTTATGCTGTCTCTCAGTCTCTCATGCAATTGTCATGTTTTGTCATTTATTATCTTGTCTTGTCCCTGTGCTTCCCATTCTATTCGTTTCCCTCTGCTGGTCTTATTAGGTTCTTTCCCTCTTTCTATCCCTCTCTCCCCCTCCCTCTCTCACTCTCTCGCTCTCTCTTCTCTCTATCGTTCCGTTCCTGCTCCCAGCTGTTCCTATTCCCCTAATCAATCATTTAGTCTTCCCACACCTGTTCCCGATCCTTTCCCCTGATTAGAGTCCCTATTTCTTCCTTTGTGTTCCTGTTCCTGTCCTGTCGGTTCCTTGTCTAGAATTCACCGTGCTGTGTTTGTGTATCGCCCTGTCGTGTCGTGTTTTCCTCAGATGCTGCGTGGTGAGCAGGTGTCTGAGTCTGTCTGGTTCAAGTGCCTTCCCGAGGCAACCTGCTGTTCACCTGCTGTTCAAGATCGAGTCTCCAGTTTGTCCTCGTCATTTCGAGTGAAAGTTGTGTTTTTTTGTTTGTATTTACTTTACTGGATTAAAGACTCTGTTTTCGCCAAGTCGCTTTTGGGTCCTCTTTCACCTGCATGACAGAAGGAACCGACCAAGGAATGGACCCAGCGACTTCAGACGCTCGTTACACTGCCGTCGAGATCCAGGAGCCATGCTCGGCAGACACGAGCAGGAATTGTCTGCTGCTCGCCATGCCGTGGAGAACCTGGCCGCTCAGGTTTCCGACCTCTCTGGACAGTTCCAGAGTCTCGTCTCGTGCCACCTGTTACTTCCTGGCCTGCCGAGCCTCCAGAACCTAGGGTTAATAACCCACCTTGCTACTCCCGGGCAGCCCACTGAGTGCCGCTCCTTCTCACGCAGTGTGAGATTGTGTTCTCTCTCAACCCAACACATACTCTAGAGAGAGAGCTCGGGTTGCTTACGTCATTTCACTCCTTACTGGCCGGGCTCGAGAATGGGGCACAGCTATCTGGGAGGCAAGGGCTGATTGCTCTAACAAGTTCAGAACTTTAAAGAGGAGATGATTCGGGTTTTTGACCGTTCAGTTTTTTGGTAGGAGGCTTCTAGGGCCCTGGCTTCCTTATGCCAAGGTGAACGGTCCATAACGGATTATTCTATTGAGTTTCGCACTCTTGCTGCCTCTAGTGAGTGGAACGAGCCGGCGCTGCTCGCTCGTTTTCTGAGGGACTCCACGCAGTGGTTAAGGATGAGATTCTCTCCCGGGAGGTTCCTTCAGATGTGGACTCTTTGATTGCTCTCGCCATCCGCATAGAACGACGGGTAGATCTTCGTCACCGGGCTCGTGGAAGAGAGTTCGCATCAACGGTGTTTCCCTGCTCCGCATCGCAACCATCTCCTCCTCTGGCTCAGAGTCTGAGCCCATGCAGCTGGGAGGGATTCGCATCTCGACTAAGGAGAGGGAACGGAGGATCACCAACCGCCTGTGCCTCTATTGCGGAGTTGCTGGACATTTGTTAATTCATGTCCAGTAAAAGCCAGAGCTCATCTGTAAGCGGAGGGCTACAGGTGAGCGCAACTACTCAAGTCTCTCCATCAAAATCCTGTACTACTTTGTCGGTCCATCTACGCTGACCGGTTCGGGTGCTACATGTAGTGCCTTGATAGACTCTGGGGCTGAGGGTTGTTTCATGGACGAAGCATGGGTTCGGAAACATGACATTCCTTTCAGAGAGTTAGAGAAGCCTACGCCCCATGTTCGCCTTAGATGGTAGTCATCTTCCCAGTATCAGATTTGAGACACTACCTTTAACCCTCACAGTATCTGGTAACCACAGTGAGACTATTTCTTTTTTGATTTTTCGTTCACCGTTTACACCTGTTGTTTTGGGTCATCCCTGGCTAGTATGTCATAATCCTTCTATTAATTGGTCTAGTAATTCTATCCTATCCTGGAACGTTTCTTGTCATGTGAAGTGTTTAATGTCTGCCATCCCTCCCGTTTCTTCTGTCCCTACTTCTCCAGGAGGAACCTGGCGATTTGACAGGAGTGCCGGAGGAATATCATGATCTGCGCACGGTCTTCAGTCGGTCCCGAGCCAACTCCCTTCCTCCTCACCGGTCGTATGATTGTAGTATTGATCTCCTTCCGGGGACCACTCCTCCTCGGGGTAGACTATACTCTCTGTCGGCTCCCGAACGTAAGGCTCTCGAGGATTATTTGTCTGTGTCTCTTGACGCCGGTACCATAGTGCCTTCTTCCTCCGGCCGGGGGGGGTTCTTTTTGTTAAGAAGAAGGACGTACTCTGCGCCCTGCGGGATTATCGAGGGCTGAATGACATAACGGTTAAGAATCGTTATCCGCTTCCTTATGTCATCAGCCTTCGAGATTCTGCAGGGGGAGCCAGGTGCTTTACTAAGTTGGACCTTCGTAACGCTTACCATCTCGTGCGCATCAGAGAGGGGGGACGAGTGGAAAACGGCGTTTAACACTCCGTTAGGGCATTTTGAGTACCGGGTTCTGCCGTTTGGTCTCGCCAATGCGCCAGCTGTTTTTCAGGCATTAGTTAATGATGTTCTGAGAGACATGCTGAACATCTTTGTTTTGTCTATCTTGACGATATCCTGATTTTTCTCCGTCACTCCCGAGATTCATGTTCAGCACGTTCGACGTGTTCTACAGCGCCTTTTAGAGAATTGTCTCTACGTAAAGTCTGAGAAGTGCTCTTTTCATGTCTCCTCCGTTACTTTTCTCGGTTCCGTTATTTCCGCTGAAGGCATTCAGATGGATTCCGCTAAGGTCCAAGCTGTCAGTGATTGGCCCGTTCCAAGGTCACGTGTCGAGTTGCAGCGCTTTTTAGGGTTTCGCTAATTTCTATCGGCGTTTCATTCGTAATTTCGGTCAAGTTGCTGCCCCTCTCACAGCTCTTACTTCTGTCAAGACGTGTTTTAAGTGGTCCGGTTCCGCCCAGGGAGCTTTGATCTTCTAAAAGAACGTTTACGTCCGCTCCTATCCTCGTTACTCCTGACGTCACTAGACAATTCATTGTCGAGGTTGACGCTTCAGAGGTAGGCGTGGGAGCCATTCTATCCCAGCGCTTCCAGTCTGACGATAAGGTTCATCCTTGCGCTTATTTTCTCATCGCCTGTCGCCATCTGAGCACAACTATGATGTGGGTAACCGTGAACTGCTCGCCATCCGCTTAGCCCTAGGCGAATGGCGACAGTGGTTGGAGGGGGCGACCGTTCCTTTGTCGTTTGGACAGACCATAAGAACCTTGAGTACATCCGTTCTGCCAAACGACTTAATGCCCCGTCAAGCTCGTTGGGCGTTGTTTTTCGCTCGTTTCGAGTTTGTGATTTCTTACCGTCCGGGTAGCAAGAACACCAAGCCTGATGCCTTATCCCGTCTGTTTAGTTCTTCTGTGGCTTCTACTGATCCCGAGGGATTCTTCCTTATGGGCGTGTTGTCGGGTTAACAGTCTGGGAATTGAAAGACAGGTTAAGCAAGCACTCACGCACACTGCGTCCGCCGCGCTTGTCCTAGTAACCTCCTTTTCGTTCCTGTTTCCACTCGTCTGGCTGTTCTTCAGTGGGCTCACTCTGCCAAGTTAGCTGGTCATCCCGGTGTTCGAGGCACTCTTGCGTCTATTCGCCAGCGCTTTTGGTGGCCGACTCAGGAGCGTGACACGCGCCGTTTCGTGGCTGCTTGTTCGGACTGCGCGCAGACTAAGTCGGGTAACTCTCCTCCTGCCGGTCGTCTCAGACCGCTCCCCATTCCTTCTCGACCATGGTCTCACATCGCCTAGACTTCATTACCGGTCTGCCTTTGTCTGCGGGGAAGACTGTGATTCTTACGGTTGTCGATAGGTTCTCTAAGGCGGCACATTTCATTCCCCTCGCTAAACTTCCTTCCGCTAAGGAGACGGCACAAATCATTATCGAGAATGTATTCAGAATTCATGGCCTCCCGTTAGACGCCGTTTCAGACAGAGGCCCGCAATTCACGTCACAGTTTTGGAGGGAGTTCTGTCGTTTGATTGGTGCGTCCGTCAGTCTCCCGGGTTTCATCCCCAGTCTAACGGTCAAGCAGAGAGGGCCAATCAGACGATTGGTCGCATACTACGCAGCCTTTCTTTCAGAAACCCTGCGTCTTGGGCAGAACAGCTCCCCTGGGCAGAATACGCTCACAATTCGCTTCCTTCGTCTGCTACCGGGTTATCTCCGTTTCAGAGTAGTCTGGGTTACCAGCCTCCTCTGTTCTCATCCCAGCTTGCCGAGTCCAGCGTTCCCTCCGCTCAGCGTTTGTCCAACGTTGTGAGCGCACCTGGAGGAGGGTGAGGTCTGCACTTTGCCGTTACAGGGCACAGACTGTGAGCCGCCAATAAACGCAGGATTAAGAGTCCAAGGTATTGTTGCGGCCAGAGAGTGTGGCTTTCCACTCGCAACCTTCCTCTTACGACAGCTTCTCGTAAGTTGACTCCGCGGTTCATTGGTCCGTTCCGTGTCTCCCAGGTCGTCAATCCTGTCGCTGTGCGACTGCTTCTTCCGCGACATCTTCGTCGCGTCCATCCTGTCTTCCATGTCTCCTGTGTCAAGCCCTTTCTTCGCACCCCGTTCGTCTTCCCTCCCTCCCTCCCGTCCTTGTCGAGCGCACCTATTTACAAGGTACATAAGATCATGGACATGCGTTCTCGGGGACGGGGTCACCAATACTTAGTGGATTGGGAGGGTTACGGTCCTGAGGAGAGGAGTTGGGTTCCGTCTCGGGACGTGCTGGACCGTTCACTCATTGATGATTTCCTCCGTTGCCGCCAGGATTCCTCCTCGAGTGCGCCAGGAGGCGCTCGGTGAGTGGGGGGTACTGTCATGTTTTGTCATTTATTATCTTGTCTTGTCCCTGTGCTTCCCATTCTATTCGTTTCCCTCTGCTGGTCTTATTAGGTTCTTTCCCTCTTTCTATCCTCTCTCTCCCCCTCCCTCTCTCACTCTCTCGCTCTCTCTTCTCTCTATCGTTCCGTTCCTGCTCCCAGCTGTTCCTATTCCCTAATCAATCATTTAGTCTTCCCACACCTGTTCCCGATCCTTTCCCTGATTAGAGTCCCTATTTCTTCCTTTGTGTTCCCGTTCCTGTCCTGTCGGTTCCTTGTCTAGAATTCACCGTGCTGTGTTTGTGTATCGCCCTGTCGTGTCGTGTTTTCCTCAGATGCTGCGTGGTGAGCAGGTGTCTGAGTCTGTCTGGTTCAAGTGCCTTCCCGAGGCAACCTGCTGTTCACCTGCTGTTCAAGATCGAGTCTCAGTTTGTCCTCGTCATTTCGAGTGAAAGTTGTGTTTTTTGTTTGTATTTACTTTACTGGATTAAAGACTCTGTTTTCGCCAAGTCGCTTTTGGGTCCTCTTTCACCTGCATGACAGAAATGATACATTTTCCAAAGCAAAACTAAATAGAATGTTTGATGGAGAACAACAAGGAACCAATTAAATAATGAAAACATCACAGATAAAAACAGAGTATGTTAGATCACTTTTAGAGAAAATATATTTTTTGTACTTTTTAAAAAGTATTATTATTAGTTATGCTTTGGAGAGCTGTGGTATCATTTAACAACAAGGAACCAATTTAATAAATCCACTTTGCTCACTGCAGCAGTGGGAGAGGACCTAGAGGCTAGAGCAGAGAGAAGCTGGGGAGGAGCGATAAGAGGAGGTAGGGGCGCAAGTGATGGGTGCACACACCAGAATGTGTGAGTGGAGTTGAGCCCACTCACTACTCAAGGAGTGGTCATTGCGCATAGCTCAGCGAGTCCCTTCCCCACTTTGCTAAAAAATCGCTCAGTGCTCACCCCTCCCCACCCACGAAATGCTACTCCAAATTCATAGGCTATATTAGGAAGCTTCAACATTTCAACAACATGTGGAATTAAACAAGGACCTACTTGATGATAGGCCTATGCAACAGCTGTGTTAAAAAAACAACCTACTTTTTCTCTAATCTATTGAAGATCAGATACTCAAGTTGTAACTGTGAGCCCATATTTTACAGTTGTTAAACAAATTCAGCGCTTTACAAACATACATTTCATTTAAACAATAGCCTAGGCCTATATAAAAACCTAAACTTCCCCACTGCTGCTGCATGAGCGTATTCGTTATCTTGCTATCAATTACACAGGCTGTGTGACATATTTCTTGGTTAGCTCATACCTCTACACATTAGTGGTGGGGTAGGCTAAATAAATACAAGAGAATTGGCCTAATTAAAGTAACAGTGATGAAGGAAATGAAAAATGCTGGGCAGCTTGTGGCTGAGTGGTACCAGAGCGAAGTTGGAGTAAGATTTTTTTTTAAAAATCTGCTCCATGCTCCAGCCAAATTACACTCTCTTCTCTCCACTGCAACTCCACTCTGCAAACATCCTCTGACAAATGCAGCAGCCTGCGGAGGAGGGAGCAGACTAGTGGTGCTCCAATCAGCTGTTTGTTCACCATCACCCACCCAGAATTGCTAATAACACATCAGAAACCGCCCAACTACATGTGATCAAGTAAAAAAGTCTTAAAAAAGGAAGGCACCAGACTCTAACCCGCTAATATAGAAAAATACGCTCTAGCTACAGTCAGAGACAGCAGAAAGAGTTTTTGTCAAGCGGTGCAGGATTATTATTTTTTTGCCTGATTTAAATGTTTGTGCTTACAATTTTCTACATATTGTCTACTACTTCTCTACTAAGAAAATGCAGCTTCTATTCTGTCATTATATGTTGCCTTAGAATACTGATAATATCATAGAATGGATGCTTTAATCTAGTTTACTTCGGTAAATTTCTCTGTGATCTCTGCTTCTTTCAAGAAGCAACGTTTAGGGACCTGGGAAGAAAATGCAATAGGCTAACCCCCCAAAAAAGTGGAAAGATATTTCACCTGAAGATTTAGGATCAGTTTGACAGGTTGTAACCAAATAGAATGCTGTGAAAAACAATCAGTTGATGCAATCCATACACAAATGATTTGCGCAAAACCTTTGTTTCCACAACTACTGATTAAAAGCCGCTGTTGAGGGTACACTCAGAGTGAGGTCTTCCTTAAGAGGGCCAGGGCTGGGGTGACTAGCAGGACTGCATTGAGTTGATAAGTGTTCTTAAGTGAGGTATCCTTGGATTAAATTGTTAATTGGCCAGTTGCGGGCCACCAAATGTCCAGATCTGTAGTACTGGGTTGATCACAGTAGGACTGGTGAGGTTAATGTATTGAACGAGGAACTAGAGTGCAGGTGGCACCTTACGAGGGCATCTGGCTTGGCGAAGTTCAAATTATAGTGCGTATTGTGTTGATGAAGTGTTTTGATAAATGAGGTAAACAGGTAAGCCCTGCGTTACTATTGTTAGAGGTTGTTGTGAGTGTTTTGTTTTGGGACCATGATAATGGCCTGGGTTTCCCTGTTCATTTAGACAGGGTTTAAATCTAAAAACAGCGCTAAACGGAGGACCTCGTCTGTCTCATTCGCCACTGTGTCATTTATTTGTGTTTTCTGTGAATGTGATATGAGAGTATGTGAGGATAGAAATAAGTGTTCATCTTAAATTTGGATAATCAGATATAGACATGTACTAAATAAGATGATTGAACGTTAGATAATACATTTTGATATAACGTTATCTTGGGGATCCGTACATCACTGCCCATCATAGAATATCACGGGGTGGTACTGAGAACAGGATGTTATTTTAGATAGTAGCAGCAAGTCTATAGTTTCTAGGAGGCTAGACTTTGCCGTGGTTTTGGGAGGATAGAGAACCATCTAGGATACCATGATAGGGCGGGGCACTGTCCCGGAAAGATATTTTTTTCCACTGGGAGAATGTTTGCTGAGCCAATGGATTGGTTGATGTGAGTTCCTAAGAATTTCTAATGTTCTATATGGATTATGTGAAGATAAGAAAATATGTTGAATTTGATGTGTGTGTAATCGATTACTAGAGATTTTATGAAATAATACATTGACTAATATTCATATACTAACTTGTGCACCCAGAAGTTTTCTGAGTTGGTCCCTTTTATGGATCACTTGATAAAGATGAGGTTTAAACATTATTAAAACTGTTTACAAAGTCTGGGCAATAGTCTCAGAAACTGATTGGGAGTCTGTCCCCTTTTGGTTAATTTAGCCTAAGGATGTAACTATAAAATGCTTTTGGGATTTTTTTCAGTCCAGGTACTATATTTAACATGAAACTGCCCATAAGAGAAGTTGCTATATTTATTGAATAAACCTTTTTTCCATACAGTAAAGATGGCATCTCTACGTAACATACAGTGGGGCAAAACAGTATTTAGTCAGCCACCAATTGTGCAAGTTCTCCCACAGAAAAAAAAGACGAGAGAGGACTGTAATTTTCATCATAGGTACACTTCAACTATGACAGACAAAATTAGGAAAAAAAATCCATTTTTAATGAATTTATTTGCAAATTATGGTGGAAAATAAGTATTTGGTCAATAACAAAAGTTTATTTCAATACTTAGTTATATACACTTTGTTGGCAATGACAGAGGTCAAACGTTTTCTGTAAGTCTTCACAAGGTTTTCACACACTGTTGCTGGTATTTTGGCCCATTCCTCCATGCAGATCTCCTCTAGAGCAGTGATGTTTTGGGGCTGTTGCTGGGCAACACGGACTTTCAACTCCCTCCAAAGATTTTCTTTGGGATTGAGATCTGGAGACTGGCTAGGCCACTCCAGGACCTTGAAATGCTTCTTACGAAGCCAATCCTTCGTTGCCCGTGCGGTGTGTTTGGGAACATTGTCATGCTGAAAGACCCCAGCCACGTTTAATCTTCAATGCCCTTGCTGATGGTAGGCTTTGTTACTTTGTTCCCAGCTCTCTGCAGGTCATTCACTAGGTCCTCCCGTGTGGTTCTGGGATTTTTGCTCACCGTTCTTGTGATCATTTTGACCCACGGGGTGAGATCTTGCGTGGAGCCCCCAGATCGAGGAGATTATCAGTGGTCTTGTATGTCTTCCATTTCCTAATAATTGCTTCCACAGTTGATTTCTTCAAACCAAGCTGCTTACCTATTGCAGATTCAGTCTTTCCAGCCTGGTGCAGGTCTACAATTTTGTTTCTGTTGTCCTTTGACAGCTCTTTGGTCTTGGCCATAGTGGAGTTTGGAGTGTGACTGTTTGAGGTTGTGGACAGGTGTCTTTTATACTGATAACAAGTTCAAACAGGTGCCATTAATACAGGTAACTAGTGGAGGACAGAGGAGCCTCTTAAAGAAGAAGTTGCAGGTCTGTGAGAGCCAGAAATCTTGCTTGTTTGTAGGTGACCAAATACTTATTTTCCACCATAATTTGCAAATCAATTCATTAAAAATCCTACAATGTGATTTTTGGGATTTTTTTCTTCTCATTTTGTCTGTCATAGTTGAAGTGTACCTATGATGAAAATTACAGGCCTCTCATCATCTTTTAAGTGGGAGAACATGCACAATTGGTGGCTGACTAAATACTTTTTTTGCCCCACTGTATAACGTCGTACAAAGCTTAACTTAGGGTTTTTCATCAAACTCATTTTGATGTCGCATGAGAAAAGATAATATGTTATTATTAAAAGGCGCAAGACGTGGTTTTACATCAATGGACTGCTATGATTGCGAATAAATCCCCTTTTGCGCATGTGAAAATCTCTGTGGAGAAACACTTGGAGGAACTTTAAGGCAATTGTCTGTGAATTGTGTCGTTACTATGTGCCAGATGTTAAGATTACAGACCATTGTAATTGGGTTATTTGTGGAATTTCTTTGTCATTTCAACTGCATTTGGTCTATGGTTTTGACTAAAATCTGGGTTTCTAATTGTAATTCAACTGTGGATATGAATTGTATATATGCTTGTCAACAACAGCAAGTGTTTGTCTTATTACCTGTAGCCTAATCAGAAGGGATAGTTACCTAAATCTAATGCATTTTAATAATAGAGGATAGGCAATTACGATATGGCTGTGACCATGATCATCATTGATAACTAAACATGGGTATCATTTTTTGCATGATAATGTTGTAGTCAACAGAGATTGACTACAACAGTGTTGAACTGAGGTTGTGGGCTGGGAAGAGGCTCTTGTATTGTGAATTATTTTAGCTCCCTGTGAAATGTGTCTTTTCTTTGAGAATTGGCTGATTTATTTTATACATTTGGCGCATTACAGGTTAATCTTAAAATAATAGACGTTTGGTGAAGTGTGATGCAGAGGTTGGTATTAAACATATAGAGCAATATTGTTAGGGTAGACTACAATGTAAATGTTGCCTTCTAGTAAGAAGAGAATAATCATGTTTGGTTTCTTTTATTTTTTTAAACTTACGATGGGTGACAGTGGCGAAGACATTAATGGGGAGGATTGATGTAAACTTAATGAGTGTTGATAGTATTTGAATGGTAATATGTGATTAGTGTTTTTTTGGATAGCACTCTAATGATGCAATATTTTAGAAATGTGTTTATTTTTTATTTGTTTTTTTACCCCCTTTTTCTCCCCAATTTCATGGTATCCAATTACAGTCTTGTCCCATCGCTCCAACTCCCGTACAGACTCGGGAGAGGCGAAGGTCGAGAGTCCTCCGAAACGCAACCCAGCTTCTTGACACACTGCCCTGTTAAAGCCAGCCGCACCAATGTGTTGGAGGAAACACTGTACACCTGGCAACCGTGTCAGCGTGCTTTGCACCTAGCCCGCCACAGGAGTCGCTAGTGCGCAATGTGACAAGAACATCCCTGCCGGCCAAACCCTCCCCTAACCCGGATGATGATGGACCAATTGTGTGTCGCCTCATGGGTCTCCCGGTTGCGGCCCACTGTGACAGAGCCTAGACTCAAACCAGAATCTCTAGTGACACAGCTAGCACTGCAATGCAGTGCCTTAGACCACTACGCCACTCAGGAGGACCTTATTTTAGTAATTTGAAGAAGCTGAGGTTTCAATACAAGGTTTAATGATTGAGCCTTGAGGTTGTAAAATAGATTAGCTGCGGTTGACCTCTAGCAGGCTGTAAGGGACACAGTGAGACATATGCAGCAGAGGTCTGAATAGTTGAATTGGAAACGTACTTTGACAGTTTCTGATTACTGTTGCTGGGTTTTATAGTTTAGGTAAAACCAGTGAATTTGAGCAGGAAGTTGATGTATTCTAAAATTATAATCGGTTTCCATTACGTGGAACGTTGTCAAGCAATTAAAGTACATTGAAATAAGTATTGAATATTAAGCTCATAAGACAGCACCAACTTTTTGAAGGTCTTAGACTTGTTAAACAACAGCAACAAACAACTAAATTAATGCAACAGGTTGTAATGACTAGATTACCGGAAAGGGGTTACGGGTTTGTTTATTTTAGAAGGGCTCAATTCCACTTAATGAAACACTATTATCTGATGTGTTTAAGTAGGATCCTTTCTTCAAGGACTGAATGAGGTCCACAACAGTATCTATGTAGAGGGAGACATAGGAGACCACATCTCAAACAACCTTTTAAGAGATGCCTGGGATCAAAATATAACTGATTCCTTATGCTAAAGAAATGTACACTTTCTCTTCCAGAAGAATTGGGGTAGCCATTTTCTCTCTCTTTTAAATGTTTCCTCATGCTATGGTCTTGGGAGAGCGGTTTGTGAAATTTTAGTGAGGTATAAACTAACAAATTAAATAAGGCCCATTTTTTTTAACCAAATGATTTACCACACACACACCAGCACGCACGCAACTTACTGGTTATGAAGATGGGTTAGTGCCGAGGTATCTTAAAGGGGCACACACGGAATTTTCTGAAGATTTTATTTTCTGAGTTTAATTACACCCATGAATTATTTTGATAGGAAATATACTGGAGACTTACTATAAACCTGGGATACAAAATGTATGAAATGTTTTACATTAATTAGTCTAATATAGTAAGAATCACTTCTTTTAACTTGTTGAGGATAGGGGCAGTATTTTCACTTTGGATTAATTGCGAGCCCATAGTGAACTACATCCTACTCTGTCCTAGATTGCAAATATATGCATATTATTATTACTACTATTGGATAGAAAACACTCTGAAGTTTCTAAAACTGTTTGAATTATGTCTGTGAGTATAACAGAACTCATAGGGCAGGCAATCTTCCAAAGAAAAAGTGAAATTCTGAATGTGGGTCAACTTTGACGTCATCGCTGCTTCCTTTCCCAACAAGATATGGATCTGGTAGCACTCCCTACGCCTTTCACTAGATGTCCTCATTCAGTATAACATGGAATGGAGCTTTTGCTGTGAACTTTGACCGAATGGGTGGGAGGGGAAATAGTCACGGTCTTAGCAGAATGCAAATTCCCTGTGGCGCATTTCTCTGTGGGGTGCCACCATCGTTCCATTTGGCTGCAGCTGAAAACGTATGAACCGGTTGGAACATTATTGGATATATATGAAAATAACATCCTGAAGATTGATTCTCTACTTAGTTTGACCAGTTTATTCGACCTGGAATATATCTTTTGACGTTTCGTGTGAGTTGTCCTGACCAGCGTCAGCATTTGGGCACGTGAGCTGAAAGTGGTAGCAAATGCAGCTAATTGGACACTAGTATTGGACATTATGGAACAAAACAATGATTTATTGTGGAAGTAGGACTCCTTGCACTGCATTCTGATGAAAGATCATCAAAGGTAAGGGAATATTTATGATGTCATTTCGTATTTCTGTTGACTCCAACATGGCGGAGAAATACTTTTACATCTGAGCGCAGCCTCAGATTACTGCATGGTAGGCTTTTTCCATAACGTTTAAAAAAAATCTGACACAGCGGTTGCATTAAGAACCAGTGTATCTTTAATTATATGTAGAACATGTATCTTTAGTCAAAGTTTATGATGAGTATTTCTGTTATCTGGTGTAGCTTTCTAAAATTCCTCTGGATATTTTGGAGGCATTTTCTGAACATGGCGTCAATGTAAACTGGGATTTCTGGATATAAATATGCATATTATCGAACAAAACATAAATGTATTGTGTAACATGTCATATGAGTGTCATCTGATGAAGATTTTGAAAAGGTTAGTGATTAATGTTATCTAATCCTGCTTTTTGTGACTTATCTTTTGGCGGTGATAACATAAATACATAAATATATGTTGTGTTTTCGATGTAAAACATTTTAAAATATCGGACATGAAGGGTAGATGAACAAGATATTTATCTTTCATTTGAGGTATTGGACTTGTTAATGTGTGAAAGTTAAATATTTCTAAAGAATACTTTTGAATTCCCTGCGCCACCTTTTCAGCTGAATGGGGGTGGAGTTCCCCCTCGAGATCACCTTGCCATAACAGGTTTTAAGGGTTTGAATGACTTCTGACCTCTGTCCTGACTTTCCAGTGTGGTTTGATCACCCTCAATGGAAAGCCATTTGGATGATGAATTTAATTAAGGTCATTTGTAATACTGATTAGAAGGTAATTTGTAATACTGATACTTATGATAAAGTTTATAGTTCATAGACATATTTGTGATTTGGACAAACAGGAAGAAGGAGAGGACGTTGCCTTTGACTATATGTAGACTGTCTTAAGTCTATTTCCCTACGACTGTATAGGTACAATTATTTTTTTATGGAGTTATTAAGGGTAGTGTTTCTATTTTGTAATTTTTATTTTGACAACCAGTGTTGTTTTAAAAAAGGGGAATTGCCAGTCTACTGATGTTTTTGGATTGAAGTTTACACACCTTGTTTGATATGTAGGAGTGTTTTGAGTGATATGTAGAAGTGTCTTGAGTGATATATGAAGGAGTGTGCTGTTGTTTTATATGTTCTGTTTTGTTTGCAATACAAATCTAAATAGATTGGGTCTGCTGATTTTTGGGATTCTCCGAATGGGTTAGAGGTCTAACTTTCTGATCCTGTGGCGCTGTGATGAAGTTGACAGTGTGATGGGAGTAAACACCATTTTTGAAGAAGAAAAAGTCAACAGAATGTGTTGTTATTCTCTTTTTCTTTTTTTTTTTTTTTGTATTACGAGTAATTGGTAAAAGTTATAATTCATCATATAGTAAATGCTTGTCTGGATTACCTTTTAATCAGAAATTAACTGAACTAAACTGTTGGTCTTATCGTGAAAGGTGACGTCAGATGGTGTCTTGATGCATGGCCGGGAAAATTTGGGCGAGAACGGTGTGAACCTCAAAACCCTCTCTAACCGGCTGAAGAAGAGTGACAAAGGCATTCAATACAGTCTTGTCTGCATCACTCTTCAGAGAGACCTGAGTCCGAGCCATCAACCAGTGTGCAGCATGCAATCAAAGCTGTCAACTGTTTTTTTCTCTCATGTCTTTTCTCTCAGGAGTGTGACAGGAGTCCACGTGGTTGTGAGCATGGAGAGCGATCTGTTCCAAACTTCTCTCATGTTGCTGCTATGCTGGTCGGGAAATGGCCAAGATATAATGTGTGGTAAAGGTGGTGGCAACCCAGGTGAGAAACTGAAATAGGGACATTATCATGGGCACTTTGAACTATGAAGCTATCCAAAGAAGAACCAATGAAGAGACGCCAGAAGATTGAGTGCCTGAAGGGGGGGGGGGGGGGGTTGGTCAACTGTGCCCAAAATTGATTTTGACTTGTCTAAAATTGTTTATATTATCAGGTTGATTGAGGAGGTCTAAACACTGCTAAATGTATAGTAATTCAGATTAAGAATGCATTGAGATACCGATCTGTAATTATATTCGTGATTGAAAAGTTGTTTATAGAATTATGGACAATTATACTGTATGCCTCTTAGAGCTACCCCCCTATTTTTTTCAATTTCCGCCTGAAGACATACCCAAATCTAACTGCCTGTAGCTCTGGCCCAGAAGCAAGGATATGCATATTATTGGTACCATTTGAAAGAAAACACTCTGAAATTTGTGTAAATGTGAATTGAATGTAGGAGAATATAACACAATAGATCTGGTTTAGATAATACAATGAAAAAAAACATACGTTTTTTTTTCGTTTTATTGTTGTATAATCATCTTTAAAATGAACAAGATAAAACAAACATTCAGATAGGATGATGGGGACAATTTCAGTGAAAAAATATAAGAGGGCAACAGTACTTGTGCAAAGTTTCAGAATGATAACTTCCAAAATGAGTGCGCTGCTACATGACATTTATCATGACGTCGCCCAGGTGTCCCACACAAGTAGCCCAAATGTACCCAAGTGACCAAATTGGTGAAGGTATAGATTTTGAAACACATAACTATATACAAAATGCCAAAATGGTATTCTAACACACACCCCAAAAAATTGGGAAAAAAATATGATGAAAAAAACATGTACATTTACAAAATAACATGGGTAACTATTTAGACACTTTCAATATTTGGAAGACCCTCAGTCCTCTATCAAATCAAATGTATTTATATAGCCCTTCGTACATCAGCTAATATCTCAAAGTGCTATACAGAAACCCAGCCTAAAAACCCCAAACAGCAAGCAATGCATGTGTAGAAGCACGGTGGCTAGGAAAAACTCTAGAAAGGCCAAAACCTAGGAAGAAACCTAGAGAGGAACCAGGCTATGAGGGGTGGGCAGTCCTCTTTCTGTGCGGGTGGAGATTATTACAGAACATGGCCGAGATTTTAAAACGTCATAGATGACCAGCAGGGTCAAATAATAATAATCACAGTAGTTGAAGAGGATGCAACAGGACAGCACCTCTAGAGTAAATATGAACAGTTTAGGGTTCCATTGCCAGAGGCAGAACAGTTGAAACTGGAACAGCAGCAAGGCCAGGTGGATTGGGGACAGCAAGGAGTATCATGCCAGGTCGTCCTGAATATGGTCCTAGGGCTCAGGTCCTCCTCCGAGAGAAAGAGAGATTAGAGAGAGCATACTTAAATTCACACAGGACACGGGATAAGACAGAAGAAGTAGTCCAGATATAACAAACTGACCCTAGCCCCCGACACATAAACTACTGCAGCATAAATACTGAGGCTGAGACAGGAGGGGTCAGGAGACACTGTGGCCCCATCCAATGAGACCCGGACAGGGCCAAACAGGAAGGATATAACCCCACCCACTTTGCCAAAGCTCTACACAATATTGTGCTGCTGATGCCAAGTGCCATAGCAGTCTCTTTCTGCTGTAAAGTGAGTATCAACAGGTATAATAAACAATATATATAGAGTAATAGGAACATAAGGTTGAATATATTATTATAGACCTGCTAGATCTACTGTCTCTTTTATATTATGACATTTCAGCAAGATCTACTGTCTCTATTATATTACAACAGACCAGCTGTATCTACTGTTCCATTTCATGGCCATTGTTGCGGGCCTGCCCTCCCTCAACAGCCTCAAATAGGCTATTTCATGTGGGTTGGGTTGGGACGGCAGACACACGCATCTCACATTTCATTTACATGACATTTTTATATATTGCTTCTAAAATTAAAATAAATCACAAATAATATTTTAGATTATTAATTTCAAACAAGGGCATTAGCATGAGAAGAACTTACCAGTCCAAAACATGTCCTCTCCGTTCAAAAAATTACTCCACTTGGGAATCACTAAATGAATCGTCCCACAACAATCTCTGTCTCACTTTTCAGATCAGTTTCTTCTAAAATTGTGGGTACACCTGTATATCCAGACTTCGATTCAGCTTTCCCTGACTTAGTCGCCATAATGATTGATATAAACAGCTGAATCGCGTTGGCGTTTACCAAACAATGCAGTGCATAATATGCATAGCTCCTTCCGGTATGAAACTTCAATAGCTTAATGACTCACTTACGTTTCGGAGTTTACTACATGGGTTATCTTCCAACACATAACCATTGCATATTGATGTTTATCTCAGCTCATTGACTATCTACCCAGCTAGATTTCCAAGATGATCAGTGGTCATTGGGTTAAAAATACAGTCAATCAACGAAACAGTGGTCATATCATTGGTGCACAGCGATGTCATTACTTGTTGTCTTCAAATCGATTTCTTTCAGTCAATACGTCCCACGGAAATGGCCCATCACATTTGGTTGTGTTACAAACAAACCAGTTGATTGCAATGAAACCAAACATGACTTGTCATGCTGGTGAATGAGGACCCAAAAGGTTCTTATGGT
>NC_060174.1:96629868-96640146 GCF_021184085.1 Oncorhynchus gorbuscha | reverse complement strand
CAGACCTGAGGGTTCAGACCTGAGCCAACTCTCCCTGTTAATCGTGAAGAGCAATTGCAGTGGGAGAGGCTGCACCACTTGGAGAATTGGACATGGGAGGAGGAATTAGACGGGAAAGGACCCTGGGCTCAGCCTGGAGAATATCGCCGTCCCAAGGAAGAAATATATGCGGATAAAGCGGAGAGGCGCTGGTATGAGGAGGCAGCACGGCGACGCGGTTGGAAGCCCGAAAAGCAGCCCCCAAAAAATATTGGGGGGAGGCTAGAAGGGAGTATGGCTATGCCAGGTAGGAGACCTGCGCAAACTCCCTGTGCTCACCGTTGGGCTAGAGAGACCTGGCAGGCACCGTGTTATACTATGGTGCGCACGGTGTTTCCAGTGCGGGTGCATAGCCAGGTGCGGCACATATCAGCCCTTCCTATTGGCCGGGCTAGAGTGGGCATCGAGCCAGGTAAGCTTGGGCAGGCTCGGTGCTCAAGAGCTCCAGTGCGCCTGCACGGTCCGGTCTATCCAGAGCCACCTCCACACATCAGTCCTCCGGTAGCAGCTCCCGCACCAGGCTTCCTGTGCGTGTCCTCAATCCTGTAGCACCAGTTCCAGCACCACGCACCAGGCCTTCTGTGTGCCTCGCCTGTTCAGCGCAGCCAGTGCTTTTCTCCTCTCCGGCGCTGCCGGAGTCTCCTGTCTGTCCAGCGCCACCAGTGCTACCAGTCGGCCCAGCGCGTCCAGTGCGCATCGCCTGTTCAGCGCAACCAGAGCTGTTCTCTTCTCCTGCGCTATCGGAGTCTCCCGCTTGTTTAGCGCAACCAGAGCTGTTCTCTTCTCCTGCGCTATCGGAGTCTCCCGCTTGTTTAGCGCAACCAGAGCTGTTCTCCTCTCCGGGCTTCCCCTCGGTACCGGGCTGCTTCGGTCCCGGGCTGCTTCGGTCCCGGGCTGCCCCTCTGTCCCGAGTTGCCCCTCTGTCCCGAGCTGCCCCTCTGTCCCGAGCTGCCCCTCTGTCCCTTTTTCTGTAAAGCTTTTTTGAAATCTGACACAGCGGTTAAGTATTTCTGTGAATTCATGTGGCTCTCTGCACAATCACCGCATGTTTTAGAACTACTGACCGTAATGCCCCAATGTAAAATGAGATTTTTTTTTAATATTGAACAAAACATATGTATTGTGGAACATGAAGTCCTATGAGTGTCATCTGATGAAGATAATCAAATTTTAGTGATTCATTTTCTCTCTATTTGTGCTTTTGTGAATCCTCTCTTTGGCTGGAAAAATGGCTTTGTTTTTCTGTGAGTTGGTGGTGACCTAACATAATCGTTTGTGTTGCTTTCACTGTAAAGCATTTTTGAAATCAGACACTGTGGCTGGATTAACGAGAATGTTATCTTTAAATGTTGTAAAATACTTGTATGCTTGAGGAAATTTAATGAGATTTGTGTTGTTTTGAATTTGGCGCCCTGCACTTTCACTGTCTGTTGGCGAGGTGTTACGCTACCTACCCACATATCCCAGAG
Source organism: Oncorhynchus gorbuscha (assembly GCF_021184085.1). Taxonomy (NCBI): domain Eukaryota; kingdom Metazoa; phylum Chordata; class Actinopteri; order Salmoniformes; family Salmonidae; genus Oncorhynchus; species Oncorhynchus gorbuscha. The sequence goes on along the minus strand of NC_060174.1, from coordinate 96,638,638 downwards.
AGGTTAAAGTTTTTTCCCAGTTTTAGTCACTGCTCAAGATGTGCCAGTGTTTTTTAATGATATGGTCTAACTGTTTTCGAAGTGGTGGAGTATTGAAGGATGCATTGGACTTGTTGGTGAAGGGGGCGGGGTGGCTTGGGAATGAGGCTGTCATCCTGGGTCTTATTTTTGTCATTTTTGTCATTGTAACCCCATTGTCTAAAGTGCTCATCCAGTGCTCATCCACTTCAAACTCCCGACGTCTGCATTCAATGAATTTCTTTCCAACTCTCTTTCCCCTCTTTGCCTCTTTTGACCTTGATCTTTCCCAATCCCATCCAAGTCACAATCCCATCCAACCTACAAGGCAGGCAATATGCTATGACCTCATCTTTACAACTTTGTTTCCTTTTCTGTCTCCTTTTCCTCCAAACCTAACCACTTAGCCCCTACACAGATGGTCATGCACCGTCAAAATCGTTGCTCTCTCTCTCTCTCTCCCAGTACTCCCTCCTCTTGAGGAAAACTAAACTTCCGGAGGACCTATCATCCTTTCACTCCCTCCTCTCTACCTTCTCTTTCTCTGTATCCGCTGCAAAGCCTCTTTCTACCACTAAATTTCAAGCTTCTGCCTCTAACCCTAGGAAACTTTTCCACCTTCTCCTCCCTCCTTAACCCTCCACACCTTCCTTCCTCTCTGCGGACAACTTTGTCAACCACTTTGAAAAAAAGGTTGACAACAATCGCTACTCATTCACTCAGCCTATTGAGTCCACTGGACACTCACACAGAACTACCCTACGCCTTGACCTCTTTTTCCTCTCACTCTCCAGATAACATCCTGCGACTAGTGAGGTCCGGCCGCCCGACAACCCGTCCGCGTGACCCCACCCCCCCATCCCTTATCGGAAACCTTCTCCCATTTCTCACTTCCCTCAACTCATCCCTGACCACTGGCTGCATCCCCTCTGACTTCAAAATGGCCCGAGTTGCTCCGCTCCTCAAGAAACCAACACTTGACTCATCGGATGTCAAAAACTATAGACCTGTATCCCTTCTTTCTTTTCTTTCCAAAACACTTGATCATGCTGTCTCTGAACAACTTTCTCGTTATCTCTCGCAGAATGATCTTCTTGAAGCCTAACTGGTTAGGATCTAGATGGGTCCCTCAAATGAGACTGCTCTTCTCTGTGTCACAGAGGCTCTCTGCACTGCCAAAGCGGACTCTCTCTCCTCTGTTCTCATCCTCCTAGATGTATCTGTGCCTTCAACACCGCAAATCATCAGATCCTCCTCTCCACCTTCTCAGGGTTGGGCATCTCAGGCTCTGAACACTCTGCCTGCCAGGTAGAATGCAATAGAAATCAGGTGATGTGGAGAGGATCTGTATTTGCACCACGTACTCTCACTACTGGTGTCCCCCAGGGCCCGGGTCTAGGCCCTTTCCTCTTCTCTCTATGCACCAAGTCCATAAGCCCCATTATATCCTCACATGGTCTCTCCTATTATAGTTATATGGATGACACTCAACTACTTTTCTCCTTCCCCCCCTTCTGACACCCAAGTTGCAACACACATCTCTGCATGCCTGGCAGATATCTCAACCTGGACGCTGGCCTACCACCTCAATATCGACAAGACGGAATTGCTCTACCTCCCGGTGAAGGCCGGCCCACTCAAAGACCTCTGCATCGCGTTTGGCAACTCCACAGTGTCGTCCTCCCAGAGTGCAAAGAACCTTGGTATGACCCTGCACAACACCACTGTTGTTCTCTGCAAACATCAAAGCAGTGACCCGTAGCATACAGCCCTACCTAAAACAGGAAGCTGCACAGGTCCTAATCCAGGGACTTGTCCTCTCTCACCTGGACTACTGCAACTCGCTGTTGGGCTCCTAGCTTGTGCCATCAAACCCATGCAACTTAACCAGAATGCTGCAGCCCACCTGGTTTTCAACCTTCCCAAGTTCTTTCATGTCACCCAGCTCCTCCACACACTCCACTGGCGTCCAGTCGAGGTTTACATCCACAACAAGACTGTGGTGCTTACTTACAGAATAACAAGAGTAACTTTCTATCCCTACCTTCAGGCTATGCTCAAACCAAACACACCAACCCAGGCACTCCTGGCACTCAGGTCTCTTGGAAACCCCAACACTTTTATCTCAGACTACTGATAGATATGTTATATGTGGTTGTCCCACCTAGCTATTTTAAGATTAACTGTCAGTCGCTCTGGACTAAAATGTAAAAATGTTAAATATACTGCTCTAAAGAGGCTCTCTAACAAGCTACCCAGGACATGGTGCTTCTAGCTTTTTGACCAAGTCTGTCACTTTCTATGGAGGGTTTTTAACTGGGTTGTCAGTTAGCTTGGTTTTACATTTAGTTCTAGTGACTTGAATAATCCACATTCTACTTTTTGTTGAATTGACAAGCTATATGTTGATGTAATGAGATAGTACCTTCGGAAAGTATTCAGACCCCTTGAAATTTCCACATTTTGTTTGTTTACAGCCGAACAAAGCATTTGAGCAAATTAATAAAAAATACAAAAAATGAAATATCACATTTACAGTATTCAGACCCTTTACTCAGTACTTTCTTGAAGCACCTTTTGGCAGCGATTACAGCCTAGAGTTTTATTGGGTGTGACACTACAAGCTTGGCACACTTGCATCTGGGGAGTTTCTCCCATTCTTCTCTGCAGATCTTCTCAAGCTTTGTGAGGTTGGATGGGGAGTGTTGCTGCACAGCTATCTTCAGGTCTACCTAGAGATGTACGATCGGGTTCAAGTCTGGGCTCTGGCTGGGCCACTCAAGGACATTTAGAGACTTATCCCGCAGCCACTCCTGTATTGTCTTGTCTGTGTGCTTAGGATCGTTGTCCTGTTGAAAGGTGAACCTTCACCCCAGTCTGAGGTCCTGAGTGCTCTGGAGCAGATTTTCATCAAGGAGCGCTCTGTAATTTGCCCAATTCATCTTTGCCTCATACCTGACTAGTCTCCTAGTCCCTGCCGCTGAAAAACATCCCCACAGCATGATGCTGCCACCACCATGCTTCACCGTAGGGATGGTGCCAGGTTTCCTCCAGACGTGACACTTGGCATTCGGGCCAAAGAGTTCAATCTTGGTTTCATCACACCAGATAACCTTGTTTCTCATGGTCTGCGAGTTCTTTAGGTGTCTTTTGGCAAACTCCAAGCAGGCTGTTGTATCTTTTACTGAGGAGTGGCTTCCATCTGGCCACTCTACCATAAAGGCCTGATTGGTGGAGTGCTGCAGAGATGATTGTCCTTCTGAAAGGTTCTCCCATTGCCACAGAAAAACACTGGACCTCTGTCAGAGTTCCCATCGGGTTCTTGGTCACCTGCCTGGCCAAGACCCTTCTCTCCCGATTTCTCAGTTTTGATAGGCGGCCAGCTCTAGGAAGAGTCTTGGGGGTTCCAAACTTTTTCCATTTAAGAATGAAGGAGTCCACTGTGTTCCTGGGGACCTTCAATGCTGCAGAAATGTTTTGGTACCCTTCCCCAGATCTGTACCTCGACACAATCCTGTCTCGGAGCTCTACTGACAATTGTTTCGACCTCATGGCTTGGTTTTTGCTCTGACATGCACAGTCAACTATGGGACCTTTATATAGACAGGTGTGTGCCTTTCCAAATCATGTCCTATCAATTGAATTTACCACAGGTGGACTCCAAGTTGTAGAAACATCTCAATGATGATTAATGGAAACAGGATGTGCCATAGCTCAATTTCGAGTCTCACAGCAAAGGGTCTGAATACGTATGTAAATAAGATATATATTTTTTTTATAATAAATTTGCAAACATTTCTAAAAACCTGTTTCCATTTTGTCATTATGGGGTAAGTTTCTCACTCATCATTATTCCCGATTCATTCAGTTTAATGTCACCAATTGGCCTTGGATTCCTCTGACCTGGTGTCCCAGGTCTGCCATCCTGACTATATGGTAATCAAAGCACTAAGATGACAAACAAGCAAAGTTTCACTTCCACAGAAAGAGCCTTATACCTTTTACTTCTTTGCAGGAGAGCAACAACCCCATTGTTAGTTGACTGCTCTCAGCTGGGGCTTGTTTTCCAGTGAGAGGTCCTCAGGCAGGCTAAGTCTCTAATAGTGGAGCTTTATTTTTTATTTTATTTTACCTTTATTTAACTAGGCAAGTCAGTTAAGAACAAATTCTTATTTCAATGACGGCCTAGGAACAGTGGGTTACCTGCCTTGTTCAGGGGCAGAACGTGTGTGGCATAGAGGTCACTGTACCACACCACCACCCGTTACAGATTTACTTGATAAAAATAATCTTGTCAGAAGTAAAACCACTCAGACAGAAAACCCTGCCTTACTCAAGTTTACGCAATCTTTAGAGACCTCGTAGGTTTTTTCATTGAAATATAAATACAAAAATAGAAATAGAAATAGAAATATAAAATGTCTGCCTTCCAGCACTGTATGAAAAAGAGAATCGATAAACCAAAAAGTTAACTAAACTATTTTATACTAAGTCTCCTCCCTTGGTACATCAAGATCTATATGAATGCTCCAAGGGTGAATATCAAAAATGTTATTGACCAGCATAATACCTAATCATGCATTCCATTTTATGAAGTCGCACCAAAGGTATTACTCTTTAGCAGAAACATCAATACTATGATATTCCTTTAGGTGGTCAGTGTTTTTGCTGCTACTTCAACACAAATCCCTATGAAAATCTTAAACTGAATGAAATAATACCACAGGACTAATACAGGGTTTGCAAAAACACCTCAATTGTCAACAGTTTGACACCTGGAGAACTTGCATGAGAAAAGACATACTTGCACCAATCTCACAGAAAGTTATGAATGTGTTTTGTATCAGCCACAAAAATATCAAAGCGTAACTTTACCACCATAGAAACTCTCATTACTATAGCCTTGAAGTCATTGCACCACGTAATGGAACATGCTATAAAATGCACTTATAAATCTAAATCTTTATGGGGATATGCAGAAAATATGGCACTGCATATACAGGAGTGAGTCCGAGACGGTCCTTACATAATTTGCTTGAGCTAGTTTGGCCAAGGAATGGTTTATGCAAAACCACAACTAGCCATTATTAATTAGGCCTCAAAAAGGGAGGCAGATAGAGCGAGAAATTGTAAAGTCAGTGACTTGGAAGGCTCAATAGAATGTTTAAGGGTTTAAAATTGGATTTATTTCCATTGCCAATTAATCTTATTTGGACTCCCCCATAATATCCCTTTCTTCCTTTAATTCTCATTGTGGAACTACCAAACTGACAACAATGATTACAGGGGCGCATACAGTACATACAGGTAAAGGCCAAAATAATGGAAACACTTGAATAAATAAGGGATACAAAGTATATTGAAAGCAGGTGCTTCCACACAGGTGTGGTTCCTGAGTTAATTAAGCACGTACCATCACATCATGCTTTGGTGCATGTATAAAAACGCTGGTTAGGCCATTATTTTGTAAAAAACGGGAAAGCCCGCACACTGTTTATACTCCCAATTCACCTTATTATTGATAATAATGTTTAGATCCAAAACTGATCTTCATCAGGTCAAACAGACTGAGTGCTCATGTAAAGGACATCACGCTGCTTGCTTAGCGAGTACCACTTCCTCCCAATTCGGACCAAAGGCGCGCAGTAACTCTTCTCAAAAACAACTTGCGTACCTATAATAATTCGATATCAATGAGATGGGAATATGTAGAATTTACAGAAATTGTAATGCAAATGTAAATGCTCTGTTCTACTGTTCACTCGTCGTCCAATCAAAATGCAGTTAAGAACATTAGTGTTTTATTTAGTGTTAATATAGAAGTTTGAAAAGCAGAGTTTTTTTGTTGATGATCAGACCTGAAATTGCTTCATTGTATACATATATATGTACAAAATGACAAGTGCAGACCTGGATGGCAAGACAAATCAATATAATGTGTTCATGTAAGAAATTGTCTGATATCAAACTCTTGGTTCAGACCTTTAGAAGACATGGTAGACAAATGGTGAATACAATACAATTATCTCCTCAGTAATAGATTATCAGTATCTCAGTATCTGTTCGATACCAATGTATCTCAGAGAGCTGATGTTGTTCCACCCCCCTGCCAAACCCCCGCATCTCCACCAACCACAAGGATACATTCCCGTGGTTGGCAGATAGCCGGTTGACTGGCATGTCAGACCCTGTGAACACAGGATACTGGTAAGTACAACACAATAAACAAACAGTATAACTCATAACACACAGCTGTCTGTGCGGGTTGCTACACAGCCCCCCCACCACAAAGTCCCTCATTCCCGAGAGAAGAAACTCTGAAGCGACCCGGATGTCTCCTTTTTCTGTGTGGGCGTGATGGGTGCAGAGTGTCCCGATGTAGAACAGGGCGCTTCGTCTGTGGTAGGGGGGTGCCCCTCTGGGGCCCAGCGGATGAAGGCAGGGACATGGGAGGACAAGGATGAGGGAACAGGGGATACAGTCCGTGGCTCAAGGAACCACTCGGTGACACAGGGAGGAAAACTGGGTGAGTGGGCTGTCTGGAGCCTTGGGGAATGTTATTGCCAGAGGGGGGGATTGTAGGGGTCCTGGGGTTTGGGGAGAAGAGGCCCCTCTGTATCGGGCTAACCTGTCCCTGTGCAGTGCCACCTTTCTCCCCCTGGGAGAAAGCTGCACCCGGTACGCAACCTCCCCTACTCTCCCCAGGACACTGCAGGACCCCACACAGTGGCTGTCCAACTTGGAGCATCACAAGGGGCTGTAGACCCAGACCAGTTCCCCAGCCACAATGCGCCTCCCCCGGATGTGCAAGTCATAATTCCTCTTCTGCCTCAGACCTGCATTCACCAGCCGCTCTCTGGTGAAGGTGTGGGCTGTCTCCAGATGGTCCTGGAGTCTCCGGAAATACCGCTCCCGGGGAAACAGGAATGCTATCCAGGGGCCGACCAAATGCCATCTCTGCAGGGGTGCAGATCTCTCTCCCCAGCATAAGGGCAGACATGTAGGAGGTGTAGTCTTGGACAGTGAAGCGGCATCCCATGAGGACCATGGGCAGGTGCTTGTCCCAGTCACGCTGGTGTTTGGCTTGGTCGATGGCCAGCTGCTGTCCAAGCGTTTTGTTGAAGTGCTCCACAAGGCCATCAATTTGAGGATGGAGAGGAGTAGTGCGGGTCTTGTGCATACCCAGCCTCTCACACATGGTGGCAAACTCACGGGACTCAAAGTATCTGCCTTGGTCGCTGTCGATGGACTCTGCAGCTCCAAACCTGCTGAACATCCCCACTGTCAGGGCATCGAGGATGGTCTCTGCCTCCTGGTCAGGCAGAGCATAAGCCTCGGGCCATTTTGTGAAATAGTCCATGGCCGTGAGCACCCAGTGGTTTCAACCTGGCACAATATCTGGGCTCACCAGGAGTACTGTGGATTTGGTGTCCACCATGGCAGAGCAGGGCACCCCCTCCACAGTGACATGATAAGAGTGCCCAACATAGGTCCGGCCCACCACAACAACAGGCTCCATCTGCTCGCACTAGTCTGCTTCCGGGGGAAGTGGAGCCTTGCTCCCCCGTCCGTGCTGGTGGGCTCCTCCTGGTGATGGTTGGGAAAGAGAGGCAGGGGTCTGCACTGCCCCATCTATGCGGACCCCGAGACGTTTCCCTGAGCTCTGGGGGACATGGGGTAATTATAGCGCAGATAGCCTGGCTGGCAACACCCACAGCAGACCATGGGACAAGGGCGTGTGTTGTGTGCCACCTGTAAAGACACCGTACGAATTACTTCAGCCACCCATGCAGACTTTTTCGGCTCTGCGCTGCTCTGCACCACAGCCCGCACAGTGGGTGTGTCTCCATGCACCCCCACCAAAGCCCCTGCTGAAGCCTCAGCCCACACAAGCTCCCTCTCCAAAGCCATCTCCAAGGCTTTCTGCAATGACTCAGGATGAGCCAGCTGTCTGTTTGCGCAGCTCCGTAAGAGAGAGCACCTGCATGAACTGGTCCCGTGCTAGCTCGCTCTGCACGGAGGGTTGCATGTGAGCATATGTCTGCCAAGAGAGGTTCTCAATGTCATTAGCTAGCATCCGTAGTGGCTCTCCAGGCTGACTGTGTCTATTACTCAGTTCGGAATGTAGCAGCCTGGGCCGTACACACTGTCCAAAGCACCTCATCAGTGCTCCAACTAAAGCCCCATAATCACGTCTATCCTCAGGGCTAATCAATATCAAACAGGACAGAGTATCATCCGTGAGGCACAAAGCCAGCAGCAGTGGCCTATCGTCATTCGACCAACCCCCAGAATGACCTAACAGTTCAAACTGAGCATGAAAAGTTTCCCAATCCGCCTTACCGGAGTACTTCGGGATCATAACAGATTCGGGTGCAACCGCCACGTACATCCTGAATCATGAGTTCCAGCCTCCTCGTCACGTACTGTCGATGTCACCCCCTCGGTCCGCCCCCCAGAATCCATGAAGCCCAGTCTCAGAAGCACCCATGCCCGCTTCAGCTTTCCTTCTAGCAGTCACTCTCAAGCGAGATCTGTGCTCTGCTGCCCTGGCGATTTCCTCGGCCAGATCCGACGTCCATGCACATGCACCTCCCCTGGCCATAATCGTCTCCTGCCTCCTCCTTCACTTTCGGATTCCCTCTAAGTATTTTCAACCCCATTCTCAAGTAACATTTGCTACCACAGCAGTCAGCTAGCTAGCTGGCTTACTTTTATCTAAGTTTTTAATTCTGACACCTGGCTAGATCAT
>NC_060174.1:96620432-96629768 GCF_021184085.1 Oncorhynchus gorbuscha | reverse complement strand
GAATAGGGCTCCTTGATTATGCACTAATGTCCTGGAGGAGAGAGGGGATAGGGGATAGGGCTCCTTGAGTATGCACTAACTTTCTGGAGGGGAGAGAAGATAGGGCTCCTTGAGTAAGCACTAACTTTCTAGAGGGGATAGGGCTCCTTGAGTATTTACTAACTTTCTAGAGGGGAGAGGGGATAGGGCTCCTTGAGTATGTACTAACTTTCTGGAGGGGAGAGGGAATAGGGCTCCTTGATTATGCACTAATGTCCTGGAGAGGGGATAGGGCTCCTTGAGTATGCACTAACTTTCTGTAGGGGAGAGAAGATAGGGCTCCTTGAGTAAGCACTAACTTTCTAGAGGGGATAGGGCTCCTTGAGTATGCACTAACTTTCTGGAGGGGAGAGGGGATAGGGCTCCTTGAGTATGTACTAACTTTCTAGAGGGGATAGGGCTCCTTGAGTATTTACTAACTTTCTGTAGGGGAGAGGGGATAGGGCTCCTTGAGTATGTACTAACTTTCTGGAGGGGAGAGGGATAGGGCTCCTTGAGTATGCACTAACTTTCTGGAGGGGAGAGAAGATAGGGCTCCTTGAGTAAGCACTAACTTTCTAGAGGGGATAGGGCTCCTTGAGTATGCACTAACTTTCTGGAGGGGAGAGGGGATAGGGCTCCTTGAGTATGTACTAACTTTCTGGAGGGGAGAGGGATAGGGCTCCTTGAGTATGCACTAACTTTCTAGAGGGGATAGGGCTCCTTGAGTATGCACTAACCTTCTGGAGGGGAGAGGGGATAGTGATCCTTAAGTATGCACTAACTTTCTGGAGGGGAGAGGGGATAGGGCTTCTTGAGTATGTACTAACTTTCTGGAGGGGAGAGGGATAGGGCTCCTTGAGTAAGCACTAACTTTCTGGAGTGGAGAGGGGATAGTGATCCTTAAGTATGTACTAACTTTCTAGAGGGGATAGGGCTCCTTAAGTAAGCACTAACTTTCTGGAGGGGAGAGGGGATAGTGATCCTTAAGTATGTACTAACTTTCTAGAGGGGATAGGGCTCCTTGAGTATGCACTAACCTTCTGGAGGGGAGAGGGGATAGTGATCCTTAAGTATGCACTAACTTTCTGGAGGGGAGAGGGAATAGGGCTCCTTGATTATGCACTAATGTCCTGGAGGAGAGAGGGGATAGGGGATAGGGCTCCTTGAGTATGCACTAACTTTCTGGAGGGGAGAGAAGATAGGGCTCCTTGAGTAAGCACTAACTTTCTAGAGGGGATAGGGCTCCTTGAGTATTTACTAACTTTCTAGAGGGGAGAGGGGATAGGGCTCCTTGAGTATGTACTAACTTTCTGGAGGGGAGAGGGAATAGGGCTCCTTGATTATGCACTAATGTCCTGGAGAGGGGATAGGGCTCCTTGAGTATGCACTAACTTTCTGTAGGGGAGAGAAGATAGGGCTCCTTGAGTAAGCACTAACTTTCTAGAGGGGATAGGGCTCCTTGGAGTATGCACTAACTTTCTGGAGGGGAGAGGGGATAGGGCTCCTTGAGTATGTACTAACTTTCTAGAGGGGATAGGGCTCCTTGAGTATTTACTAACTTTCTGTAGGGGAGAGGGGATAGGCCTCCTTGAGTATGCACTAACTTTCTGGAGGGGAGAGAAGATAGGGCTCCTTGAGTAAGCACTAACTTTCTAGAGGGGAGAGGGCTCCTTGAGTATGTACTAACTTTCTGGAGGGGAGAGGGATAGGGCTCCTTGAGTAAGCACTAACTTTCTGGAGGGGAGAGGGATAGGGCTCCTTGAGTAAGCACTAACTTTCTAGAGGGGAGAGGGCTCCTTGAGTATGTACTAACTTTCTGGAGGGGAGAGGGATAGGGCTCCTTGAGTAAGCACTAACTTTCTGGAGGGGAGAGGGATAGGGCTCCTTGAGTAAGCACTAACTTTCTGGAGGGGAGAGGGAATAGGGCTCCTTGATTATGCACTAATGTCCTGGAGGGGAGAGGGGATAGGGCTCCTTGAGTATGCACTAACTTTCTGGAGGGGAGAGGGGATAGGGCTCCTTCAGTATGCACACACCTACAGGAGAGGATGGAAGAGGGTTGCAAACAACAGAATAAACAAGTCAACATAAACATTCAATTCTGGCTCAAACAAATGTCAACAACATTTGGAAAAAAAAACACAAAAAAAACATAGGTCCTGAGGAAACTGGACATGTTGAGTTATTGTTCTCGTGATACTATTCCGTAATCATATCAACTTGATGGCTGAGAAATGACATGCCCTATATTTAGAATTTACCGCCAAGGGTTTTTGAGAGAGAGAGAGAGAGAGAGAGAGAGAGAGAGAGAGAGAGAGAGAGAGAGAGAGAGAGAGAGAGAGACTCCAGCAGGTTTTGATGCTGTAGTGCTTAGAAATGGCTTCCTTGTCATTCCCCCAAGTTTTAATAACATTGTGTTGATGGGACAATTATGGATGAATAGCAACAGGAGCAGAAACACTAGCACGAGAGTGTTTCTTTTTTATTTTTAGTGTTTTTCTCACGGTATTTGTCAGAATAATTACGGAGATGCATCCCGATGCCGATTTTTGATGAAGCCCCAAGTTTTTTGAGCCGAGTTGACTTGTCAGCAAACCAAGATGGAGGAGGAGGCTCTCAAGACCTCTCCAGAGCTAGGTGTGAGAATGTAGGCTCAAATTATGTCTGATAACAACTGATAAGAGGGCGGCTTCGTATCCACTGGACGAATGCCTTTCCCTCCACGGTCGAATCCTCCAGGGTTATAGGATTAACAAGTCAAAGGTAGATGGCTTTTAGTTGATGGAGGAGATACATGATGATTGTGTTGAGTGATGGACCCTCGCTCAAACCTATTACTTTCTTATGGAAGCAATGTGTGGAATCTTGATGTAAAGGAAATGGTGGTAGATGGAATTTCAAATCACATGTTAAACAGCAAATGTGATAGCTTGACCTTATTTAGTGGCTAATATCTTAGAGTATCATGCATCGTTATCATAGAGAATGATAGGCCTTTCTAAGCAAATCCTTGAACTGGTTGCTAAATCATAACTTGAATACGGTCTCTTGAAGAGCACAAATAACCTGTATTTCAGCAGAGCTTGGTCTACTCATGCCTATAACCAAGTATAACACAGAATCTGACGGTCTACTAAACAATAAACTACTCTCCATTTGTTTGTGGAGAGTAGTTGTCTTCCCTCTAGGGCAGACTATGCAGAAGAACAGTATAGGACCAACTGATACTCAGCTAATAGCTTTTAGGGTGTAGAAAAGCTGGACAGATTTACGTTGAGGGGGTTGGGGGAAGGTTGTCGGGAAACCCAGCATGACCGGGCTTTAAGAGCTCCTTCATAAATATTACAGGCCGGGCCTGTCAGAGCAGCCCATGTGGGAACGTTAAGCAAAGGTTTTTAAAGGGGAAGGGACTGTGGTCTGAGACTGAGCTAATGTTATGTGGGCATTTTTAAAGCAACCAAGCACCTAACAGGAAATGGAGCAAAATGTTATGCAAAGGTTTTTAAAGGAGAAGAATACATTATTTTGCTCAACTTGAAATTAGCTAAATATTAGGCAAATGTGATACAACCTGGATTCGAACCAGGGTGTCTGTAGTGCTTTAGTCCACTGAACCACTTAAGAAACCTTTTCCAACAGAATCGGAATCAGAATGAACACACACCTGATCACCCGCACACACAGTTCACTTTCATAGCAGCCACATACAAACAGCATCATCACATTGCTCGTTGTATAATTCCTTCTTGCATCTACGCGTCCTCCTCCTCTCACCTCTTCCCTTTGCTTGTGGACTTCAGTGCAGTCTGTGACCAGGTGAAAAAACCTCTCCAAACCTTCCTAAGTAGCCTTCCCTTGTGCAATCCGGAACTAATCATAGGGCAGGAGCCTATCTTTTGTTTCTGTAGCGTGAGGCAGCTTGACATAGAAATACACACCCTGGACAGGACGCTAGTCTATCGCAGGTCTTACCCCCCAATCTATCTCCTAAATGTTGAGTGCCAAGCAGAGACACATCAGGTCCCATCTTTACAGGCTTCCAATCTCAGAGTGGATACTCTAACTGCTGAGGCCACTGAGTTGGTAACCCAAACCTTCATACCATAACCACGAACCGCTACACACAGCCTACATTGTTGTTACCATCATAGTGAACATAGCTACACCATATATAGTATATATACACCCCTTTGGCTAATTCAGCTACACTCGTTGCTGACAGGTGTATAAAATGGAGCACACTTCCATGCTATCTCCATAGACAAACATTGGCAGTAGAATGAAGAGCTCAGTGACTTTCAACGTGGCACCGTCATAAGATGCCACCTTTCCAACAAGTTAGTTAGTCAAACTTCTGCCCTGCTAAAGCTGCCCCAGTCAACTGTAAGTGCTGTTTTTGTGAGGTGGAAATGTGCTGAAGTGTGTAGCACGTAAAGATTGTCTGTCTCGAGTACAAAACTCACTACCAAGTTCCAAACTGCCTCTGGAAACTTCAGCACAATAACTGTTCTTCGGGAGCTTCATGAAATGGGTTTCCATGGCCAACAGCCGCACACAAGCCTAAGATCACCATGCGCAATACCAATCGTTGGCTTGAGTGGTGTAAAGCTCACCTCCATTGGCAGTGGAAATGTGTTTTCTGGAGTGATGAATCACCCTTCACCATCTGGCAGTCCGACGGATGAATCTGGGTTTGACAACTACCTGCCTCAATGCATAGTGCCAACTGTAATGTTTGGTGGAGGAGGAATAGTGGTATTGGGCTGTTGTTCATGGTTCGGGCGAGGCCCCTTAGTTCCAGTGAAGGGAAATCTTAAAACTACAGCATACAATGACATTCTACATGATTATGTGCTTCCAACTTTGTGGCAACAGTTTGGGGAATGCCTTTTCCTGTTTCAGCATGACAATGCCCGTATACAAAGCGAGATCCATACAGATATCATTAGTCGAGATGGGTGTGAAAAAACTTGACTGGCCTACACAGAGCCCTGACCTCAACCCCATCGAACACCTTTGGAATGATTTGGAACACCAACTGCAAGCCAGCCCTAATTGCACAACGTCAGCGCCCGACCTAACTAATGCTCATGTGGCTGAAAGGAAGCAAGTCCTCGCAGCAATGTTCCAACACCTAGTGGAAAGCTTTCCCAGAAGAGTGGAGGCTGTTATAGCAGCTAAGGGGGGACCAACTCCATATTAATGTCCATGATTTCGACGAGCAGGTGTCCACATACTTTAATAAAACTGAAAGCATACCTTGACTTGGAAGAGTTCCAATGTTGGATAGCCTTAGCCAACTAGCTATCATAAATAGCATTCCTCTGTTTGAGTCAGGTTGTTGATTAAGCTAAATTAGCTACAGTGAGGGAAAAAAGTATTTGATCCCCTGCTGATTTTGTACATTTTCCCACTGACAAAGAAATAATCAGTCTATAATTGTAATGGTAGATTTATTTGAACAGTGAGAGACAGAATAAAAACAAAAAAAATCCAGAAAAACGCATGTCAAAAAATGTTATAAATTGATTAGCATTTTTATGAGGGAACTAAGTATTTGACCCCCTCTCAATCAGAAAGATTTCTGGCTCCCAGGTGTCTTTTATACAGGTAATGAGCTGAGATTAGGAGCACACTCTAAAAGGGACCTGTATAAAAGACACCTGTCCGCAGAAGCAATCAAACAATCAGATTCCAAACTCTCCACCATGGCCAAGACCAAAGAGCTCTCCAAGGAAGTCAGGGACAAGACTATAGACGTACACAAGGCTGGAATGGGCTACAAGACCATCGCCGAGCAGCTTGGTGAGAAAGTGATAACAGTTGGTGCGATTATTCACAAATGGAAGAAACACAAAAGAACGGCCAATCTCCCTCGGCCTGGGGCTCCATGCAAGATCTCACCTCGTGGAGTTGCAATGATTTTGTCAATGATCTCAAGGCAGCTGGGGCCGTAGTCACCAAGAAAACAATTGGTTACACACTACGCCGTGAAGGACTGAAATCCTGCAGCACCCGCAAGGTCCCCCTGCTCAAGAAAGCACATATACATGTGCCCGTCTGAAGTTTGCCAATGAACATCTGAATGATTCAGTGGACAACTGGGTGAAAGTGTTGTAGTCAGATGAGACCAAAATGAAGCTCTTTGGCATCAACTCAACTCGCCGTTTTTGGAGGAGGAGGAGGAATGCTGCCTATGACCCCAAGAACACCATCCCCACCATCAAACATGGAGGTGGAAACACTATGCTTTGACAACTTTACTACATCAAAGGGATGATGGATTGGGCCATGTACCGTCAAATCTTGGGTGAGAACCTCCTTCCCTCAGCCAGGGCTTTGAAAATGGGTCGTGGATGGGTATTACAGCATGACAATGACCCAAAACACATGGCCAAGGCAACAAAGGAGTGGCTCAAGAAGAAGCACATTAAGGTCCTGGAGTGGCCTAGCCAGTCGCCAGACCTTAATCCCATAGAACATTTGTGGAGGGTGCTGAAGGTTCGAGTTGCCAAACGTCAGCATCAAAACCTTAATGACTTGGAGAAGATATGCAAAGAGAAGTGGGACAAAATCCCTCCTGAGATGTGTGCAAACCTGGTGGCCAACTACAATAAACATCTGACCTCTGTGATTGCCAACAAGGGTTTTGCCACCAAGTACTAAGTTATGTTTTGCAGAGGGGTCAAATACTTATATCCCTCATTAAAATGCAAATCAATTTATAACATTTTTGACATGCATGTTTTTCTTGATTTTTTTGTTGTTGTTATTCTGTCTCTCACTGTTCAAATATACCTAACATTAAAATTATAGACTGATAATTTCTTTGTCAGTGGGCAAACATACAAAATCAGCAGGGGATCAAATACTTTCCCCCCCTCAATGTAAGTGAATTAGCTAGCTAGGGAAATAGAAGTGAAGGTGAAAAAACGACTGCAAAATATAGCTAGCTCTCTCTTTCTGCTGCTTCTCCTTCATTTTTTGAAGAAATTAATTTGATCCAAACACTTCAACTGTTATATTTCTCTCTCTGAGTCAACTACTCACCTCATTTTATGCACTGCAGTAGTATCTAGCTGAAGATTATGCTTTCAGTACTAGATTCATTCTCTGATCCTTTGATTGGATGGAAAACATGACAGTTCATGCTACAAGAGCTCTTTTTTTTCTTCTTTTTTTTAACCTTTATTTTACTAGGCAAGTCAGTTAAGAACAAATTCTTATTTTCAATGACAGCCAAGGAACAGTGGGTTAACTGCCTGTTCAGGGACAGAACGACAGATGTACCATTTCAGCTCGGGGATTCGAACTTGCAACCTTTCGGTTACTAGTCCAACACTGAAACCACTAGGCTACCCTGCTTCTGATAGGTAGGATGACATCCTCGGGAAGTCGTCATATTTACTGTGCAAGTCTATGGAAAGGGGTGAAAACCATGAGACTCCTAGGATATGTATTTACATTTACATTTAAGTCATTTAGCAGACGCTCTTATGTACACAGAGGACAGAAAGAAGCTGTCCTCCGGCTCCACCATGTTGCTACCCACGATAATGCTGTTTAGACTACTGTAGACCTTCATGAAATACAGTGTGTTTTAATCAAATATTTGGTGATGTCAATATATTTAGTATAGTTTTATCTAAAGGTGTGTTCAAAAGGTAAAGGTGAGCTCTATATTGTACTACTTCTCCAATTGCAACTTGAAAAGGGAAAGAGGCTATTGAGTACTTGCTATATTGTATTTACTTTGCCACCATGGCCTTTTTTGCCTTTACCTCCCTTCTCACCTAATTTGCTCACATTGTATATAGACTTGTTTATACTGTATTATTGACTGTATGTTTGTTTTACTCCATGTGTAACTCTGTGTCGTTGTATCTGTCGAACTGCTTTGCTTTATCTTGGCCAGGTCGCAATTGTAAATGAGAACTTGATCTCAACTTGCCTACCTGGTTAAATAAAGGTGAAATAAAAAAATATAAAAAATTGAATAGCTAACAAACTATGAGAGAGGTGAGTAGACAGTCTGAAAATAGGTCTATGCCTGACTGTCCGGAGAGATAGACATATAACTGGCAAACCTAGGCTCTCTCTGGACTTATTCCCACCTGGCGTGGTATATAGGGGCAAGAAAGTGTCAGTTTCAAAGCTTAATATGAACTCATGAAACCATGGGGAAGAGCATGGAGCTGAGCCTCCAAGAAATGTATACAGTTGAAGTTGGAAGTTTACATAAACTTAGGTTGGAGTCCTTAAAACTTGTTTTTCAACCACTCCACAAATTTCATGTTAACAAACTATAGTTTTGGCAAGTCGGTTAGGACATCTACTTTGTGCATGACACAGGTCATTTTTTCATACAATTGTTTACAGACAGATTATTTTACTTGTAATTCACTGTATCACAATTCCAGTGGGTCAGAAGTGTACACTATAAGTTGACTGTGCATTTAAACAACTTGGAAAATTCCAGAAAATTATGTCATGGCTTTAGAAGCTTCTGATAGGCTAATTGACATCATTTGAGTCAATTTGAGGTGTACCTGTGGATGTATTTAAAGTCCTACCTTCAAACGCAGTGCCTCTTTGCTTGACATCATGGGAAAATCTAAAGAAATCAGCCAAGACCTCAGAAAATAAATTGTAGACCTCCACAAGTCTGGTTCATCCTTGGGAGCAATTTCCAAATGCCTGAAGGTACCACGTTCATCTGTACAAACAATAGTATGCAAGTATAAACACCATGGGACCAAGTAGCTGTCATACCGCCAAGGAAGGAGACGCGTTCTGTCTCCTAGAGATGAACGCACTTTGGTGCGAAAAGTGCAAATCAATCCCAGAACAACAGCAAAGAACCTTGTGAAGAAGCTGGAGGAAACAGGTACAAAAGTAATTATATCCACAGTAAAACGAGTCCAATATCGACATAACCCAAAAGGCCGCTCAGCAAGGAAGAAGCCACTGCTCCAAAACTC
The DNA here is from genome assembly GCF_021184085.1 of Oncorhynchus gorbuscha. NCBI lineage: Eukaryota > Metazoa > Chordata > Actinopteri > Salmoniformes > Salmonidae > Oncorhynchus > Oncorhynchus gorbuscha. Next base: position 96,620,766 of record NC_060174.1, on the reverse strand, counting down.
CATAAAAATGCCAGTCTACGGTTTGCAACTGCACATGGGGACAAAGATCGTACTTTTTAGAGAAATGTCCTCTGGTCTGATGAAACAAAAATATAACTGTTTGGCCATGATGACCATCATTATGTTTGGAGGAAAAAGGGGGAGGCTTGCAAGCCGAAGAAAACCATCCCCACCGTGAAGCACAGGGGTGGCAGCATCATGTTGTTGGGGTGATTTGCTGCAGGAAGGACTGGTGCACTTCACAAATTAGATGGCATCATGAGGCAGGAAAATCATGTGGATATATTGAAGCAACATCTCAAGACATCAGTCAGGAAGTTCTAGATGATTCTGT
>NC_060174.1:96613134-96620332 GCF_021184085.1 Oncorhynchus gorbuscha | reverse complement strand
TGTGGCCACACTGTCATGTTTTTGTCTTATATTGTCTTGTCATTTTGCTTTTCCTTCTGTTCGTTTTCCCCCTGCTGGTCTTTTTAGGTTCGTTCCCTTTTCTCTCTCTCTCTCTCTCTCTCTTCTCTCTATCGTTCCGTTCCTGCTCCCAGCTGTTCCTATTCCCCTAATCAATCATTTAGTCTTCCCACACCTGTTCCCTATCTTTTCCCTGATTAGAGTCCCTATTTCTCCCCTTGTTTTCCGTTTCTGTCCTGTCGGATCCTTGTCTATTGTTCACCGTGCTGTGTCTTTGTATCGCCCTGTCGTGTCGTGTTTCCCCTCAGATGCTGCGTGGTGAGCAGGTGTGTCTGAGTCTGCTACGGTCAAGTGCCTTGCCGAGGCAACCTGCAGTTTATTATCGAGTCTCCAGTCAGTTCTCGTGATTACGAGTGAAATTGTTTTTATGCTTTATTTACCGCTCCGATTTGTCTAGGAGTATTGCTATTTCCTTAAACTGGATTAAAGACTCTGTTTTCGCCAAGTCGCTTTTGGGTCCTCATTCACCTGCATAACAGAAGGATCCGACCAAAGAATGGACCCAGCGACTACAGACGCCTCGTAACACTGCCGTCGAGATCCAAGGAGCCATGCTCGGCAGACACGAGCAGGAATTGTCTGCTGCTCGTCATGCCATGGAGAACCTGGCCACTCAGGTTTCCGACCTCTCTGGACAGTTCCAGAGTCTTCGTCTCGTGCCACCTGTTACTTCCTGGTCTGCCGAGCCTCCGGAACCTAGGGTTAATAACCCACCTTGCTACTCCGGGCAGCCCAAGGAGGCCGCTCCTTTCTCACCCAGTGTGATATTGTGTTCTCTCTCCAACCCAACACATACTCTAGAGAGCTCGGGTTGCTTACGTCATTTCACTCCTTACTGGCCGGGCTCGAGAGTGGGGCACAGCTATCTGGGAGGCAAGGGCTGATTGTTCAAACAATTACCAGAACTTTAAAGAGGAGATGATTCGGGTTTTTGACCGTTCAGTTTTTGGTAGGGAGGCTTCTAGGGCCCTGGCTTCCCTATGCCAAGGTGATCGATCCATAACGGATTACTCTATAGAGTTTCGCACTCTTGCTGCCTCTAGTGACTGGAACGAGCCGGCGCTGCTCGCTCGTTTTCTGGAGGGACTCCACGCAGTGGTCAAAGATGAGATTCTCTCCCGGGGGTTCCTTCCAGTGTGGACTCTTTGATTGCTCTCGCCATCCGCATAGAACGACGGGTAGATCTTCGTCACCAAGCTCGTGGAAGAGAGCTCGCGTCAACGGTGTTTCCCTGCTCCGCATCGCAACCATCTCCCTCCTCTGGCTCAGAGACTGAGCCCATGCAGCTGGGAGGTATTCGCATCTCTACTAAGGAGAGGGAACGGAGGATCACCAACCGCCTGTGCCTCTATTGCGGATTTGATGGACATTTTGTCAATTCATGTCCAGTAAAAGCCAGAGCTCATCAGTAAGCGGAGGGCTACTGGTGAGCGCTACTACTCAGGTCTCTCCATCTAGATCCTGTACTACTATGTCGGTCCATCTACGCTGGACCGGTTCGGGTGCTACATGCAGTGCCTTGATAGACTCTGGGGCTGAGGGTTGTTTCATGGACGGCATGGGCTCGGAAACATGACATTCCTTTCAGACAGTTAGACAAGCCTACGCCCATGTTCGCCTTAGATGGTAGTCATCTTCCCAGTATCAGATTTGAGACACTACCTTTAACCCTCACAGTATCTGGTAACCACAGTGAGACTATTTCTTTTTTGATTTTTCGTTCACCTTTTACACCTGTTGTTTTGGGTCATCCCTGGCTAGTATGTCATAATCCTTCTATTAATTGGTCTAGTAATTCTATCCTATCCTGGAACGTTTCTTGTCATGTGAAGTGTTTAATGTCTGCCATCCCTCCCATTTCTTCTGTCCCCACTTCTCAGGAGGAACCTGGCGATTTGACAGGAGTGCCGGAGGAATATCATGATCTGCGCACGGTCTTCAGTCGGTCCCGAGCCAACTCCTTCCTCCTCACCGGTCGTATGATTGTAGTATTGATCTCCTTCCGGGGACCACTCCTCCTCGGGGTAGACTATACTCTCTGTCGGCTCCTGAACGTGAAGGCTCTCGAGGATTATTTGTCTGTGTCTCTTGACGCCGGTACCATAGTGCCTTCTTCCTCTCCGGCCGGGGCGGGGGTTTTTGTTAAGAAGAAGGACGGTACTCTGCGCCCCTGCGTGGATTATCGAGGGCTGAATGACATAACGGTTAAGAATCGTTATCCGCTTCCCCTTATGTCATCAGCCTTCGAGATTCTGCAGGGAGCCAGGTGCTTTACTAAGTTGGACCTTCGTAACGCTTACCATCTCGTGCGCATCAGAGAGGGGACGAGTGGAAAACGGCGTTTAACACTCCGTTAGGCATTTTGAGTACCGGGTTCTGCCGTTTGGTCTCGCCAATGTGCGCCAGCTGTTTTTCAGGCATTAGTTAATGATGTTCTGAGAGACATGCTGAACATCTTTGTTTTTGTCTACCTTGACGATATCCTGATTTTTTCACCGTCACTCGAGATTCATGTTCAGCACGTTCGACGTGTTCTCCAGCGCCTTTTAGAGAATTGTCTCTACGTGAAGGCTGAGAAGAGCTCTTTTCATGTCTCCTCCGTTACTTTTCTCGGTTCCGTTATTTCCGCTGAAGGCATTCAGATGGATTCCGCTAAGGTCCAAGCTGTCAGTGAGTGGCCCGTTCCAAGGTCACGTGTCGAGTTGCAGCGCTTTCTAGGTTTCGCTAATTTCTATCGGCGTTTCATTCGTAATTTCGGTCAAGTTGCTGCCCCTCTCACAGCTCTTACTTCTGTCAAGACGTGTTTTAAGTGGTCCGGTTCCGCCCAGGGAGCTTTTGATCTTCTAAAAGAACGTTTTACGTCCGCTCCTATCCTCGTTACTCCTGACGTCACTAGACAATTCATTGTCGAGGTTGAAGCTTCAGAGGTAGGCGTGGGAGCCATTCTATCCCAGCGCTTCCAGTCTGACGATAAGGTTCATCCTTGCGCTTATTTTTCTCATCGCCTGTCGCCATCTGAACGCAACTATGATGTGGGTAACCAAGAACTGCTCGCCATCCGCTTAGCCCTAGGCGAATGGCGACAGTGGTTGGAGGGGGGCGACCGTTCCTTTGTCGTTTGGACAGACCATAAGAACCTTGAGTACATCCGTTCTGCCAAACGACTTAATGCTCGTCAAGCTCGTTGGGCGTTATTTTTCGCTCGTTTCGAGTTTGTGATTTCTTACCGTCCGGGTAGCAAGAACACCAAGCCTGATGCCTTATCCCGTCTTTTTAGTTCTTCTGTGGCTTCTACTGATCCCGAGGGGATTCTTCCTTATGGGCGTGTTGTCGGGTTGACAGTCTGGGGAATTGAAAGACAGGTTAAGCAAGCACTCACGCACACTGCGTCGCCGCGCGCTTGTCCTAGTAACCTTCTTTTTTCGTTCCTGTTTCCACTCGTCTGGCTGTTCTTCAGTAGGCTCACTCTGCCAAGTTAGCTGGTCATCCCGGTGTTCGAGGCACTCTTGCTTCTATTCGCCAGCGCTTTTGGTGGCCGACTCAGGAGCGTGACACGCGCCGTTTCGTGGCTGCTTGTTCGGACTGCGCGCAGACTAAGTCAGGTAACTCTCCTCCTGCCGGTCGTCTCAGACCGCTCCCCATTCCTTCTCGACCGTGGTCTCACATCGTCCTAGACTTCATTACCGGTCTGCCTTTGTCTGCGGGGAAGACTGTGATTCTTACGGTTGTCGATAGGTTCTCTAAGGCGGCACATTTCATTCCCCTCGCTAAACTTCCTTCCGCTAAGGAGACGGCACAAATCATCATCGAGAATGTGTTCCAGAATTCATGGCCTCCCGTTAGACGCGTTTCAGACAGAGGTCCGCAATTCACGTCACAGTTTTGGAGGTTCTGTCGTTTGATTGGTGCGTCCGTCAGTCTCTCTTCCGGGTTTCATCCCCAGTCTAACGGTCAAGCAGAGGGGCCAATCAGACGATTGGTCGCATACTACGCAGCCTTTCTTTCAGAAACCCTGCGTCTTGGGCAGAACAGCTCCCCTGGGCAGAATACGCTCACAACTCGCTTCCTTCGTCTGCTACCGGGTTATCTCCGTTTCAGAGTAGTCTGGGTTACCAGCCTCCTCTGTTCTCATCCCAGCTTGCCGAGTCCAGCGTTCCCTCCGCTCAAGCGTTTGTCCAACGTTGTGAGCGCACCTGGAGGAGGTGAGGTCTGCACTTTGCCGTTACAGGGCACAGACTGTGAGAGCCGCCAATAAACGTAGGATTAAGAGTCCAAAGTATTGTTGCGGCCAGAGAGTGTGGCTTTCCACTCGCAACCTTCCTCTTACGACAGCTTCTCGTAAGTTGACTCCGCGGTTCATTGGTCCGTTCCGTGTCTCCCAGGTCGTCAATCCCAAGCTGTGCGACTGCTTCTTCCGCGACATCTTCGTCGCGTCCATCCTGTCTTCCATGTCTCCTGTGTCAAGCCCTTTCTTCGCACCCCGTTCGTCTTCCCTCCCCCCCCGTCCTTGTCGAGCGCACCTATTTACAAGGTACGTAGGATCATGGACATGCGTTCTCGGGGACGGGGTCACCAATACTTAGTGGATTGGGAGGGTTACGGTCCTGAGGAGAGGAGTTGGGTTCCGTCTCGGACGTGCTGGACCGTTCACTGTTTGATGATTTCCTCCGTTGCCGCCAGGATTCCTCCTCGAGTGCGCCAGGAGGCGCTCGGTGAGTGGGGGGTACTGTCATGTTTTGTCTTATATTGTCTTGTCATTTTGCTTTTCCTTCTGTTCGTTTTCCCCTGCTGGTCTTTTTTAGGTTCGTTCCCCTTTTTCTCTCTTCCTCTCTCTCTCTCTTCTCTCTAGCGTTCCGTTCCTGCTCCCAGCTGTTCCTATTCCCCTAATCAATCATTTAGTATTCCCACACCTGTTCCCTATCTTTTCCCCTGATTAGAGTCCCTATTTCTCCCCTTGTTTTCCGTTTCTGTCCTGTCGGATCCTTGTCTATTGTTCACCGTGCTGTGTCTTTGTATCGCCCTGTCGTGTCGTGTTTCCCTCAGATGCTGCGTGGTGAGCAGGTGTCTGAGTCTGCTACGGTCAAGTGCCTTCCCGAGGCAACCTGCAGTTTATTATCGAGTCTCCAGTCAGTTCTCGTGATTACGAGTGAAATTGTTTTTATGCTTTATTTACCGCTCCGATTTGTCTAGGAGTATTGCTATTTCCTTAAACTGGATTAAAGACTCTGTTTTCGCAAAGTCGCTTTTGGGTCCTCATTCACCTGCATAACACACACCGTCTCCCATGAGCTTCCCAAGTTGTGACAAACGGACCAGTTCGTAGCTAGATTCTTCACCGATCTTTTACACTTTGTCCGGAACATGAAATTTGTTCGTACCTCAAGTTCTGTAAGGTGGAAGGATTTCCTTTGTCTCCATGAAAAACTACTCTCTATAACTGTGTGTCCATGAGGTCTTCTCAGGAATTTACGACCTCTGACCACAGCAGCCTAGTTGAAGGAGGAAAAGGGGAGGCAGGGAGAGGGGGATGGGGTTCCTATACTCAAAGAGGCCAACGTCATGACAGGAGTGTCTGTGTAAGTATGTGTGAGTGTGTGGGTAGAGTCCAGTGTCTATGCATAGATTCAGTGCAAGAGCATTAGTGCAAAAAAGGGTCAATGCAGGTAGTCTGGGGAGTTATTTGATTAGCTATTTAGCAGTCTTATGGCTTGGGGATAGAAGCTTTTCAGGATCCTGTTGGTTCCAGACTTGAGGCACTGGTACTGCTTGCTGTGCGATAGCAGAGAAAACAGCCTATGGTGTGGGTGGTTGGATTCTTTGACATTTTTTGGGGCTTTCCGTTGAGACCGTCTGGTATAGAGGTCCTGGATGGCAGGGAACTCGGCCCCAGTGATGTACTAAGCCGTACTCACCACCCGCTGTAGCGTCTTGCGGTCGGATGCCTTGCAGTTGTTGTACCAAGCGGTGACGCAGACAATCAAGATGCTCTCAATAGTGCAGCTGTAGAACTTTTGAGGGCCAAATATTTTCAGCCTCCTGACGGGAAAGAGATGTCATGCCCTCTTCACAATTTTATGGGTGTGTGTGTGGACCATGTTAAATTTCTTAGCGATATGGACACAGAGAAACTTGAAGCTCTCGACCCGCTACACTACAGCCCCATCAATGTGGACGGGGGGCGTGCTCGCCCCTCCGTTTCCTGTAGTCCATGATCAACTGCTTAGTCTTGCTTACGATGAGGGAGAGGTTGTTGTCCTGGCACCACACTGCCACGTCTCTGATCTCCTCTATAGGCTGCCTCATCGTCATCAGTGATCAGTCCTACCACCGTCGTGTCATCGGCAAACTTGATGGTGTTGGAGTTGTGCGCAGCCACGCAGTTTTGGGTGAACAGGAGGGGACTAATCACACACCCTTGTGGGTCCCCCGTATTGATGGTAAATGTGGCGGGTGTGTTGTTGCCTACCCTCACCGCCTGGGGGCAGCCCGTCAGGTAGTCCAGTTGCAGAGGGTAGTGTTTAGTCCAATGGTCCGCAGATTGGTGATTAGCTTGGAGGGTACTGTTGTGTTGAATGCTGAGCTGTGGTCAATGAACAGCATTCTTACATACAGTTCAAGTCGGAAGGTTACATACACCTTTGCCAAATACATTTAAACTCAGTTTTTCACAATTCCTGACATTTAATCCTAGTATAAATTCCCTAACTTAGGTCAGTTAGGATCACCACTTTATTTTAAGAATGTAAAATGTCAGGATAATACTAGAGTGATTTATTTCAGCCTTTATTTATTTAATCACATTCCTAGTGGGTCAGAAGTTAGTATTTGGTAGAATTGCCTTTAAATTGTTTAACTTGGGTGAAACGTTTCGAGTAGCCTTCCACAAGCTTCCCACAATAAGTTGGGTGAATTTTGGCCCATTCCTCCTGACAGAGCTAGTGTACCTAAGTCAGGTTTGTAGGTCTCCTTGCTCGCACACGCTTTAGCAGTACTGCCCACAAATTTTCTATTGAGGTCAGGGCTTTGTGATGGCCACTCCAATACCTTGACTTTATTGTCTTTAAGCCATTTTGCCACAACTTTGTAAGTATGCTTGGGGTCATTGTCAATTTGGAAGACC
>NC_060174.1:96603179-96613034 GCF_021184085.1 Oncorhynchus gorbuscha | reverse complement strand
GTGTCATGTTTTGTCATTAATTATCATGTCTTGTCCCTGTGCTTCCCCTTCTATTCGTTTCCCTCTGCTGGTCTTATTAGGTTCTTTCCCTCTTTCTATCCCTCTCTCTCCCCCTCCCTCTCTCACTCTCTCGCTCTCTCTTCTCTCTATCGTTCCGTTCCTGCTCCCAGCTGTTCCTATTCCCCTAATCATCATTTAGTCTTCCCACACCTGTTCCCGATCCTTTTCCCTGATTAGAGTCCCTATTTCTCTCCTTGTTTTCCGTACCTGCCCTGTCGGATCCTCATCTATAATTCACCGTGCTGTGTCTATGTTTTGCCCTGTCGTGTCGTGTTTCCCTCAGATGCTGCGTGGTGAGCAGGTGTCTGAGTCTGCTAGGTTCAAGTGCCTTCCCGAGGCAACCTGCAGTTCTCGATCAAGTCTCCAGTCTGTTCTCGTCTTTACGAGTAGTATTATGCTTTTTGTTTTGTAAAGTTTCTTACTGGATTAAAAACTCTGTTTTCGCCAAGTCGCTTTTGGGTCCTCATTCACCTGCATAACAGAAGGATCCGACCAAGGAATGGACCCAGCGACTACAGAGGCTCGTAACACTGCCGTCAAGATCCAAGGAGCCATGCTCGGCAGACACGAGCAGGAATTGTCTGCTGCTCGCCATGCCGTGGAGAACCTGGCCGCTCAGGTTTCCGACCTCTCTGGACAGTTCCAGAGTCTTCGTCTCGTGCCACCTGTTACTTCCTGGCCTGCCGAGCCTCCGGAACCTAGGGTTAATAACCCACCTTGCTACTCCGGGCAGCCCACGGAGTGCCGCTCCTTTCTCACCCAGTGTGATATTGTGTTCTCTCTCCAACCCAACACATACTCTAGAGAGAGAGCTCGGGTTGCTTACGTCATTTCACTCCTTACTGGCCGGGCCCGAGAGTGGGGCACAGCTATCTGGGGAGGCAAGGGCTGATTGTTCTAACAATTACCAGAACTTTTTAAAGAGGAGATGATCTGGTTTTTGACCGTTCAGTTTTTGGTGGGAGGCTTCTAGGCCCTGGCTTCCTATGCCAAGGTGATCGATCCATAACGGATTACCAGAGTTTCGTGACTTTGCTGCCTCTAGTGACTGAACGAGCCGGCGCTGCCGCTCGTTTTCTGGAGGGACTCCACACAGTGGTCAAAGATGAGATTCTTCGGGAGGTTCCTTCCAGTGTGGACTTTGATTGCTCGCCATCCGCATAGAACCACGGGTAGATCTTCGTCACCAGGCTCGTGGAAGAGAGTTCGCATCAACGGTGTTTCCCTGCTCCGCATCGCAACCATCTCCCTCCTCTGGCTCTGAGACTGAGCCCATGCAGCTGGGAGGGATTCGCATTCGACTAAGGAGAGGGAACGGAGGATCACCAACCGCCTGTGCTCTATTGCGGATTTGATGGACATTTTGTTAATTCATGTCCAGTAAGAGGCCAGAGCCCATCAGTAAGCTGGAGGGCTACTACAGAGCGCTACTACTCAGGTCTCTTCATCTAGATCCTGTACTACTATGTCGGTCCATCTACGCTGGACCGGTTCGGGTGCTACATGCAGTGCCTTGATTGACTCTGGGGCTGAGGGTTGTTTCATGGACGAAGCATGGGTTCGGAAACATAACATTCCTTTCAGACAGTTAGACAAGCCTACGCCCATGTTTGCCTTAGATGGTAGTCATCTTCCCAGTATCAGATTTGAGACACTACCTTTAACTCTCACAGTATCTGGTAACCACAGTGAGACTATTTCTTTTTTGATTTTTCGTTCACCTTTCACACCTGTTGTTTTGGGTCATCCCTGGCTAGTATGTCATAATCCTTCTATTAATTGGTCTTGTAATTCTATCCTATCCTGGAACGTATCTTGTCATGTGAAGTGCTTAATGTCTGCCATCCCTCCCATTTCTTCTGTCCCCACTTCTCAGGAGGAACCTGGCGATTTGACAGGAGTGCCGGAGGAATATCATGATCTGCGCACGTCTTCAGTCGTCCCGAGCCAACTCCTTCCTCCTCACCGGTCGTATGATTGTAGGCTGATCTCCTTCCGGGACCACTCCTCCTCGGGTGACTATACTCTGTCGGCTCCCAACTGGGCGCCTGGTGATTATTTATCTGTGTCTCTCGACGCCGGTACCATAGTGCCTTCTCCGGCCGGGGCGTGGTTCTTTTTTGTTAAGAAGAAGACGGTACTCTGCGCCCCCTGCGTGATTATCCGGAGCTGAATGACATAACGGTTAAGAATCGTTATCCGACTCTTATGTCATCAGCCTTCGAGATTCTGCAGGGAGCCAGGTGCTTTACTAAGTTGGACCCAGCCGTAACGCTTACCATCTCGTGCGCATCAGAGGGGGACGAGTGGAAAACGGCGTTTAACACTCCGTTAGGGCATTTTGAGTACCGGGTTCTGCCGTTTGGTCTCGCCAATGCGCCAGCTGTTTTTCAGACATTAGTTAATGATGTTCTGAGAGACATGCTGAACATCTTTGTTTTTGTCTATCTTGACGATATCCTGATTTTTTCTTACCGTCACTGAGATTCATGTTCAGCACGTTCGACGTGTTCTACAGCGCCTTTTAGAGAATTGTCTCTACGTAAAGGCTGAGAAGTGCTCTTTCATGTCTCCTCCGTTACTTTTCTCGGTTCCGTTATTTCCGCTGAAGGCATTCAGATGGATTCCGCTAAGGTCCAAGCTGTCCCAGTGATTGGCCGTTCAAGGTCACGTGTCGAGTTGCAGCGCTTTAGGTTTCGCTAATTTCTATCGGCGTTTCATTCGTAATTTCAGATAAGTTGCTGCCCTCTCAGCTCTTACTTCTGTCAAGACGTGTTTTAAGTGGTCCGGTTCCGCCCAGGGAGCTTTTGATCTTCTAAAAGAACGTTTTACGTCCGCTCCTATCCTCGTTACTCCTGACGTCACTAGACAATTCATTGTCGAGGTTGACCTTCCAGAGGTAGGCGTGGGAGCCATTTATCCCAGCGCTTCCAGTCTGACGATAAGGTTCATCCTTGCGCTTATTTTCTCATCGCCTGTCGCCATCTGAGCGCAACTATGATGTGGGTAACCGTGAACTGCTCGCCATCCGCTTAGCCCTAGGCGAATGGCGACAGTGGTTGGAGGGGGCGACCGTTCCTTTGTCGTTTGGACAGACCATAAGAACCTTGAGTACATCCGTTCTGCCAAACGACTTAATGCCGTCCAAAGCTCGGTTGGGCGTTGTTTTCGCTCGTTTCGAGTTTGTGATTTCTTACCGTCCGGGTAGCAAGAACACCAAGCCTGATGCCTTATCCCGTCTGTTTAGTTCTTCTGTGGGTCTACTGATCCAGAGATTCTTCCTTATGGGCGTGTTGTCGGGTTGACAGTCTGGGGAATTGAAAGACAGGTTAAGCAAGCACTCACGCACACTGCGTCGCCGCGCGCTTGTCCTAGAATCCCTCCCTTTCGTTCTGTTTCCACTCGCCTGGCTGTTCTTCAGTGGGCTCACTCTGCCAAGTTAGCTGGTCATCCCGGTGTTCGAGGCACTCTTGCGTCTATTCGCCAACGCTTTTGGTGGCCGACTCAGGAGCGTGACACGCGCCGTTTCGTGGCTGCTTGTTCGGGACTGCGCGCAGACTAAGTCGGGTAACTCTCCTCCTGCCGGTCGTCTCAGACCGCTCCCCATTCCCTTCTCGACCATGGTCTCACATCGCCCTAGACTTCATTACCGGTCTGCCTTTGTCTGCGGGGAAGACTGTGATTTTACGGGGTTGTCGATAGGTTCTCTAAGGCGGCACATTTCATTCCCCCTCGCTAAACTTCCTTCCGCTAAGGAGACGGCACAAATCATTATCGAGAATGTGTTCAGAATTATGGCCTGCCGTTAGAGCGCCCGTTCCAGACAGAGGCCCGCAATTCACGTCACAGTTTTGGAGGGAGTTCTGTCGTTTGATTGGTGCGTCCGTCAGTCTCTCTTCCGGGTTTCATCCCCAGTCTAACGGTCAAGCAGAGGGCCAATCAGACGATTGATGCATACTACGCAGCCTTTCTTTCAGAAACCCTCGTCTTGGGCAGAACAGCTCCCTGGGCAGAATACGCTCACACCCCGCTTCCTTCGTCTTCTACCGGGTTTCATCCCCAGTCTAACGGTCAAGCAGAGAGGGCCAATCAGACGATTGGTCGCATACTACGCAGCCTTTCTTTCAGAAACCCTGCGTCTTGGGCAGAACAGCTCCCTGGGCAGAATACGCTCACAACTCGCTTCCTTCGTCTTCTACCGGGTTATCTCCGTTTCAGAGTAGTCTGGGTTACCAGCCTCCCCTCTGTTCTCATCCCAGCTTGCCGGAGTCAGCGTTCCCTCCATCTCAGCGTTTGTCCAACGTTGTGAGCGCACCTGGAAGGAGGGTGAGGTCTGCACTTTGCCGCTACAGGGCACAGACTGTGAGAGCCGCCACAAACGCAGGATTAAGAGTCCAAGGTATTGTTGCGGCCAGAGAGTGTGGCTTTCCACTCGCAACCTTCCTCTTACGACAGCTTCTCGTAAGTTGACTCCCATGAGTTCATTGGTCCGTTCCGTGTCTCCCAGGTCGTCAATCCTGTCGCTGTGCGACTGCTTCTTCCGCGACATCTTCGTCGCGTCCATCCTGTCTTCCATGTCTCCTGTGTCAAGCCCTTTCTTCGCACCCCCGTTCGTCTTCCCTCCCCCCCTCCCGTCCTTGTCGAGAGCGCACCTATTTACAAGGTACATAAGATCATGGACATGCGTTCTCGGGGACGGGGTCACCAATACTTAGTGGATTGGGAGGGTTACGGTCTGAGGAGAGGAGTTGGGTTCGTCTCGGGACGTGCTGGACCGTTCACTCATTGATGATTTCCTCCGTTGCCGCCAGGATTCCTCCTCGAGTGCGCCAGGAGGCGCTCGGTGAGTGGGGGGGGTACTGTCATGTTTTGTCATTAATTATCATGTCTTGTCCCTGTGCTTCCCCTTCTATTCGTTTCCCTCTGCTGGTCTTATTAGGTTCTTTCCCTCTTTCTATCCCTCTCTCTCCCCCTCCCTCTCTCACTCTCTCGCTCTCTCTTCTCTCTATCGTTCCGTTCCTGCTCCCAGCTGTTCCTATTCCCCTAATCATCATTTAGTCTTCCCACACCTGTTCCCGATCCTTTTCCCTGATTAGAGTCCCTATTTCTCTCCTTGTTTTCCGTACCTGCCCTGTCGGATCCTCATCTATAATTCACCGTGCTGTGTCTATGTTTTGCCCTGTCGTGTCGTGTTTCCCTCAGATGCTGCGTGGTGAGCAGGTGTCTGAGTCTGCTAGGTTCAAGTGCCTTCCCGAGGCAACCTGCAGTTCTCGATCAAGTCTCAGTCTGTTCTCGTCTTTACGAGTAGTATTATACTTTTTGTTTTGTAAAGTTTCTTACTGGATTAAAAACTCTGTTTCGCCAAGTCGCTTTTGGGTCCTCATTCACCTGCATAACAAGCTGGTACTTGTGCTCATCCGCTTGAAGTTAGCATGTTTAAAGTATAGCGACATGTTGCATTGATGTGTTACTTTGTGTCACTTAAACTGGCTTTAAGTTTATATAATTTATACAATAATCAACATATGAATGATAGTTCTGAACTCAAATGTTCAGCATGAAAGTTAATTAAGCAATAAGGCACGTGGGGTGTGGTATGTGGACAATTTACCATGGCTAAGAGCTGTTCTTTGGCACAACACAACAAGGCCATATACCACAAACCCCAGAGGTGCTTTATTGCTATTATAAACTGGTTACCAATGTAATTAGAGCAGTAGAAATAAATGTTGTCATACTCGTGATATATGGTCTGATATACTAAGGCTGTCAGACAATCAGCATTCAGGGCTGGAACCACCCAGTTATAATTTAAATTAAAGCATTGTTGGGGGACAATGGGAGGGTTAAATAATTAGTTATACATATGTTATGCATCCACTGCTTAATTGGTTAGTGCTGATACTAATGACCAAATTGTTAATTGCATGGTATAACAGGAAATAACTGGTCGAGAGAAAAGTAGTTGGGATGGTGCAGATATTTTTAAGATTTAAAAGGTAATACTGATAAGCGTTGTTTATGGTTTTAAATCAATGTATGCAATTAGTTCCACATTAAGAAAGACCCTTCTTATCTAGGCTAATGAATGCCCAAAAGCTACATAAGCTCCAATTATTTTGGGGGTGAACATTTATTTTATTACACAGCCTCCCATTATGGCAGACACAAGAGCCTAGAAAGAATGGAACAACGGGTCTGTCTGGCCATGACATGTGACAGATAGCTTTGAGAGGAATGTGAATGAGAACTTTTTAGTTTGATTTATATTTGTAATTACACCCATTCAGAACTCTAATCAGAGATTAGGCCAATCAACCATTATTTTTGGAAGCGCATGATTTTCAAGTTTTATATTTCCTCGCCTATATTTGAAGGTTACAGAAAAAGTCCTCATCATTGCAGACATGAGGATGTCTTGCCATATTTTATGTGTCGTTGGAATAGGTTTGCACCTGTTATTTCAAACTCATAGGGTCTCTATTGACACATTACCTACATATATGAATCATGCTCTTGTCTTTGTTGTCCCTTCTTTTTGACATTTACAGTGCCTTCTGAAATTATTAACAACTCTTTGCTTTTTCCACATGTTGTTGTGTTACAGCCTTAATTTAAAATTGATTACTGATTCACATACAATACCCAGTAAGGTCAAAGTGGAATTATGTTTCTAGAAATTAACTTTAAAAAACATTTAAGCTGAAATGTCTTGAGTTACGGCCCAGTACATCACTGGGGCTAAGCTGCCTGCCATTCAGGACCTCTACACCAGGCGGTGTCAGAGGAAGGCCCTAAAAATTGTCAAAGAACCCAGCCACCCCAGTCATAGACTGTTCTCTCTACTACTGCATGACAAGCGGTAACGGAGTGCCAAGTCAAGGACAAAAAGGCTTCAGTTTTTACCACCAAGCCATAAGACTCCTGAACAGGTAATCAAATGGCTACCCGGACTATTTGCATTGTGTGCCTCCCCAACCCCTCGTTTTTACTCTGCTGCTACTCTGTTTATCATATGCATAGTCACCTTAACTATACATTCTATGTACATACTACCTCAATAGGGCCAACCAACCAGTGCTCCCACACATTGTGTCCCGCCACCTACCACCCACCAACCCCTCTTACGTTACTGCTACTCTCTGTTCATCCTATATGCATAGTCACTTTAACCATATCTACATGTACATTCTACCTCAATCAGCCTCACTAACGGTGTCTGTATGTAGCCTCGCTACTTTATAGCCTCGCTACTGTATATAGCCTGTCTCTTTACTATTGTTTTATTTATTTACTTACCTATTGTTCACCTAACACCTTTTTGCACTATTGGTTAGAAGCCTGTAAGTAAGCATTTTACTGTAGGTCTACACCTGATGTTTTTAAGCCTTACGTGACAAATAAACTTTGATTTGATTTGACTGACCAGGTCTCTCCAGATCTCTAACAGTACTATTTATAGGGTCAATTTTAGATCAATGCTATGTATTTTCAACCATTCCTGAGACCAGAAACAGGCTACCCGAGAGGCAATACCAAAATAAATGGTCTATTGATTCTGTCCTCACAACAATTTTCTGCAGAGCTTCGAAGATTTTATGCCCCAAATATTCAACATTTTGTTTGTGGCAAGAATGCTATAATAATTTTAGCTGAAAAGCACGAAGTCTTGAAACTTGCGTTGTTTTATACATCAACTCATACACCTATACTATGGAATCGGTGCATCAAATATCTCTTCCCAACTATTTTGCAATCTGTATGCCACAGTTGTCAACATCCTGGTCCTCAAATTAAACTGGTATACTTTCCTATTTATGCTATTTTTATTCCTCTGCCAGTTTTGATCCTTTATATTGGGCTGACAGACCAGTTCCCCTACCTCCTCCAGCTGCCACCTGCCTCCTCCATTTTGGGGTAATGCTGTAATCAATTGGTTGTACTCTTGGATTGAATAGACCTTTCCGTACAATTCTGATAACTACATGAAGGACACAACTCTACCATTACAATTTACAATATAATTTTAGAACAAAATAACATTTTCTAACATCTTTCCCATAAATCAGGTATTTTATCAACCAGCACATTTAGTTCAGCCTAATATTTGTTCTATCTTTCAGGGGATGAAATTGAAATTGTAGCCAGCTCTGCCATGCATGTTTGAAAAAGAGATACTTTGAAAAATGTATAATTTTCAATTAATTGAAAATGAGACATGGCAATCTGCACAATAGCAAAAAGACTATTTTTAAACAATGGATGAAGCTTTCTTAGTAATCTACTTGAGAACCATTTAGGGTTCTTTTGAATGGTGAAGCTTTTAGAGAGAGTTTAGTGTTTTTATATTTAATCATCTCAACCCACACAATTCATATTCATTATATAGATAGGCACGTTTTATTTAGTCTGGTTTGTGAAAATACTGAGTGTGTCTACTTCACCATGAGCCCATTTTTAGGTAAACTGCAGGGTAATGTCAAATTTGTATTTTTATACTGATCAATACGTAATATTGTACATTTATCATAATTAGGTTTAGACCAGAGAGTGCAGAAAAGTTATCTAGATCTTCAATGAGACATTGCAGAGATTTAGCTTAACGGACTTAATATAAAACTTGAGTCATCAGCATACATGGACACCTTTGTTTTTAAGCCTTGGATTTCTAATCCTCTAATGTTGTGTTTGGATCTGATTTTAATAGCTAGCATTTAGATGGCCATAACGCGAATAGATATGGTGACAGCGGACACCCTTGTATTAACTCCTCTTGACAATTAAAACTCTAGAAAGTAGCCGTTATTTACTATTTTACCTGGGTTATATAAACATTATTTTTACCCATTTTATAAGAGAAATGCAGAGATGAAAAAATCCAGGCATTAATAAATAAAATCCAGTCTTACTTTATCATATCAAATGTATTTATATAGCCCTTCTTACATCAGCTGATATCTCAAAGTGCTGTACAGAAACCCAGCCTAAAACCCCAAAACAGCAAGCAATGCAGGTATAGAAGCACGGTGGCTTGGAAAAACTCACTAGAAAGGCCAAAACCTAGGAAGAAACCCAGAGATTAACCAGGCTATGAGGGGTGGCCAGTCCTCTTCTGGCTGTGCCGGGTGGAGATTATAACAGAACATGGCCAAGTGTCAGGACCCGGTTACGAACCCGGGTCGTGAGAAACAGTCACTTAACCAACTGAGCCACGAATAGTCGGCAGAACCCAGAAGATGAGGCAGACACAGCAGTACTTGAGACGGTGTATTTAATGAAGTAAAAAGTGAAGTTCTTCAGGAAAACATGTAACTCCACAACCTCAAAAGGAATCCTACAAGAACAAAGGTAATCCTCCAAGACAAAAAAGGTAAATCCACAAGGTGGAAGGTAAAGCACAAAAGCCTCAAAAGATACTCAAAAAACAAACAAACAAGAACAAAAAACAGAATTCCACAAGAGAGTCCACCGGGATCAACAAGAGTTCTCAGAGTACTAGGGCTGGGTGCTAACATACAAACACAGAGCAAAGAACAGAGGAAAACAAAGGGTTTAAATACAATCAGGGGAAATGAGGCACAGGTGCAAATAATAATGGGGATCAAGGGAAAACAAAAGGTCAAAAGGCACAATGGGGGCATCTAGTGACCAAAAACGGAACAACCCTGGCCAAATTCTGACAGAATCCCCCCTAGGAACGGCTCCTGACGTTCCTACCAGCTCTCTCAGGGTGGAGGGCCCTGAACTGACGAATGAGGTCAGGGTCCAGTATGTCTTTGGCAGGAACCCAGGAGT
>NC_060174.1:96592337-96603079 GCF_021184085.1 Oncorhynchus gorbuscha | reverse complement strand
TCCGCTTGAAGTTAGCATGTTTAAAGTATAGCGACATGTTGCATTGATGTGTTACTTTGTGTCACTTAAACTGGCTTTAAGTTTATATAATTTATACAATAATCAACATATGAATGATAGTTCTGAACTCAAATGTTCAGCATGAAAGGTTAATTAAGCAATAAGGCACGTGGGGTGTGGTATGTGGACAATTTACCATGGCTAAGAGCTGTTCTTTGGCACAACACAACAAGGCCATATACCACAAACCCCAGAGGTGCTTTATTGCTATTATAAACTGGTTACCAATGTAATTAGAGCAGTAGAAATAAATGTTGTCATACTCGTGATATATGGTCTGATATACTAAGGCTGTCAGACAATCAGCATTCAGGGCTGGAACCACCCAGTTATAATTTAAATTAAAGCATTGTTGGGGGACAATGGGAGGGTTAAATAATTAGTTATACATATGTTATGCATCCACTGCTTAATTGGTTAGTGCTGATACTAATGACCAAATTGTTAATTGCATGGTATAACAGGGAAATAACTGGTCGAGAGAAAAGTAGTTGGGATGGTGCAGATATTTTTTAAGATTTAAAAGGTAATACTGATAAGCGTTGTTTATGGTTTTAAATCAATGTATGCAATTAGTTCCACATTAAGAAAGACCCTTCTTATCTAGGCTAATGAATGCCCAAAAGCTACATAAGCTCCAATTATTTTGGGGGTGAACATTTATTTTATTACACAGCCTCCCATTATGGCAGACACAAGAGCCTAGAAAGAATGGAACAACGGGTCTGTCTGGCCATGACATGTGACAGATAGCTTTGAGAGGAATGTGAATGAGAACTTTTTAGTTTGATTTATATTTGTAATTACACCCATTCAGAACTCTAATCAGAGATTAGGCCAATCAACCATTATTTTTTGGAAGCGCATGATTTTCAAGTTTTATATTTCCTCGCCTATATTTGAAGGTTACAGAAAAAGTCCTCATCATTGCAGACATGAGGATGTCTTGCCATATTTTATGTGTCGTTGGAATAGGTTTGCACCTGTTATTTCAAACT
This sequence comes from Oncorhynchus gorbuscha, assembly GCF_021184085.1. NCBI lineage: Eukaryota > Metazoa > Chordata > Actinopteri > Salmoniformes > Salmonidae > Oncorhynchus > Oncorhynchus gorbuscha. The sequence goes on along the minus strand of NC_060174.1, from coordinate 96,602,021 downwards.
CATAGGGTCTCTATTGACACATTACCTACATATATGAATCATGCTCTTGTCTTTGTTGTCCCTTCTTTTTGACATTTACAGTGCCTTCTGAAATTATTAACAACTCTTTGCTTTTTCCACATGTTGTTGTGTTACAGCCTTAATTTAAAATTGATTACTGATTCACATACAATACCCAGTAAGGTCAAAGTGGAATTATGTTTCTAGAAATTAACTTTAAAAAACATTTAAGCTGAAATGTCTTGAGTTACGGCCCAGTACATCACTGGGGCTAAGCTGCCTGCCATTCAGGACCTCTACACCAGGCGGTGTCAGAGGAAGGCCCTAAAAATTGTCAAAGAACCCAGCCACCCCAGTCATAGACTGTTCTCTCTACTACTGCATGACAAGCGGTAACGGAGTGCCAAGTCAAGGACAAAAAGGCTTCAGTTTTTACCACCAAGCCATAAGACTCCTGAACAGGTAATCAAATGGCTACCCGGACTATTTGCATTGTGTGCCTCCCCCAACCCCTCGTTTTTACTCTGCTGCTACTCTGTTTATCATATGCATAGTCACCTTAACTATACATTCTATGTACATACTACCTCAATAGGGCCAACCAACCAGTGCTCCCACACATTGTGTCCCGCCACCTACCACCCACCAACCCCTCTTACGTTACTGCTACTCTCTGTTCATCCTATATGCATAGTCACTTTAACCATATCTACATGTACATTCTACCTCAATCAGCCTCACTAACCGGTGTCTGTATGTAGCCTCGCTACTTTTATAGCCTCGCTACTGTATATAGCCTGTCTCTTTACTATTGTTTTATTTATTTACTTACCTATTGTTCACCTAACACCTTTTTTTTGCACTATTGGTTAGAGCCTGTAAGTAAGCATTTTACTGTAAGGTCTACACCTGATGTTTTTGGCGCACGTGACAAATAAACTTTGATTTGATTTGACTGACCAGGTCTCTCCAGATCTCCTAACAGTACTATTTATAGGGTCAATTTTAGATCAATGCTATGTATTTTCAGCCATTCCTGAGACCAGAAACAGGCTACCCGAGGGCAATACCAAAATAAATGGTCTATTGATTCTGTGTCCTCACAACAATTTTCTGCAGAGCTTCGAAGATTTTATGCCCCAAATATTCAACATTTTGTTTGTGGCAAGAATGCTATATAATAATTTTAGCTGAAAAGCACGAAGTCTTGAAACTTGCGTTGTTTTATACATCAACTCATACACCCTATACTATGGAATCGGTGCATCAAATATCTCTTCCCAACTATTTTGCAATCTGTATGCCACAGTTGTCAACATCCTGGTCCTCAAATTAAACTGGTATACTTTCCTATTTATGCTATTTTTATTCCTCTGCCAGTTTTGATCCTTTATATTGGGCTGACAGACCAGTTCCCTACCTCCTCCAGCTGCCACCTGCCTCCTCCATTTTTGGGGTAATGCTGTAATCAATTGGTTGTACTCTTGGATTGAATAGACCTTTCCGTACAATTCTGATAACTACATGAAGGACACAACTCTACCATTACAATTTACAATATAATTTTAGAACAAAATAACATTTTCTAACATCTTTCCCATAAATCCAGGTATTTTATCAACCAGCACATTTTAGTTCAGCCATAATATTTGTTCTATCTTTTCAGGGGGATGAAATTGAAATTGTAGCCAGCTCTGCCATGCATGTTTGAAAAAGAGATACTTTGAAAAATGTATAATTTTCAATTAATTGAAAATGAGACATGGCAATCTGCACAATGGCAAAAAGACTATTTTTAAACAATGGATGAGCTTTTCTTAGTAATCTACTTGAGAACCATTTAGGGTTCTTTTGAATGAGTGAAGCTTTTAGAGAGAGGTTTAGTGTTTTTATATTTAATCATCTCAACCCACACAATTCATATTCATTATATAGATAGGCACGTTTTATTTAGTCTGGTTTAACGAAATACTGAGTGTGTCTACTTCACCATGAGCCCATTTTATAGGTAAACTGCAGGGTAATGTCAAATTTGTATTTTTTTTAACGATCCAATACGTAATATTGTACATTTATCATAATTAGGTTTTAGACCAGAGAGTGCAGAAAAGTTATCTAGATCTTCAATGAGACATTGCAGAGATTTAGCTTATGGACTTAATATAAAACTTGAGTCATCAGCATACATGGACACCTTTGTTTTTAAGCCTTGGATTTCTAATCCTCTAATGTTGTGTTTGGATCTGATTTTAATAGCTAGCATTTAGATGGCCATAACGAATAGATATGGTGACAGCGGACACCCTTGTATTAACTCCTCTTGACAATTAAAAACTCTGAGAAGTAGCCGTTATTTACTATTTTACACCTGGAGTTGCTAAACATTATTTTTACCCATTTTATAAGAGAAGTACCGAAATTGAAAAAATCCAGGCATTAATAAATAAAATCCAGTCTTACTTTATCATATCAAATGTATTTATATAGCCCTTCTTACATCAGCTGATATCTCAAAGTGCTGTACAGAAACCCAGCCTAAAACCCCAAAACAGCAAGCAATGCAGGTATAGAAGCACGGTGGCTTGGAAAAACTCACTAGAAAGGCCAAAACCTAGGAAGAAACCCAGAGATTAACCAGGCTATGAGGGGTGGCCAGTCCTCTTCTGGCTGTGCCGGGTGGAGATTATAACAGAACATGGCCAAGTGTCAGGACCCGGTTACGAACCCGGGTCTCCAGAGTGAGAAACAGTCACTTAACCAACTGAGCCACGAATAGTCGGCAGAACCCAGAAGATGAGGCAGACACAGCAGTACTTGAGACGGTGTATTTAATGAAGTAAAAAGTGAAGTTCTTCAGGAAAACATGTAACTCCACAACCTCAAAAGGAATCCTACAAGAACAAAGGTAATCCTCCAAGACAAAAAAGGTAAATCCACAAGGTGGAAGGTAAAGCACAAAAAGCCTCAAAAGATACTCAAAAAACAAACAAACAAGAACAAAAACAGAATTCCACAAGAGAGTCCACCGGGATCAACAAGAGTTCTCAGAGTACTAGGGCTGGGTGCTAACATACAAACACAGAGCAAAGAACAGAGGAAAACAAAGGGTTTAAATACAATCAGGGGAAATGAGGCACAGGTGCAAATAATAATGGGGATCAAGGGAAAACAAAAGGTCAAAAGGCACAATGGGGGCATCTAGTGACCAAAAAACGGAACAACCCTGGCCAAATTCTGACAGAATCCCCCTAGGAACGGCTCCTGACGTTCCTACCAGCTCTCTCAGGGTGGAGGGCCCTGAACTGACGAATGAGGTCAGGGTCCAGTATGTCTTTGGCAGGAACCCAGGAGCGCTCCTAGGGACCGTAGCCTTCCCAGTCCACCAGATACTGCCAGGACCGCTGCACCCGGCGGGAATCCAGTATCCGATGGACGGTATAAGCCGGCTGGCCTCCAATGACACGAGGCGGAGGGGAGGTCTGTCTGCCGGGACAAGGGGAGAAAAAAACAACAGGTTTTAATAAGGAAATGTGAAACGTGGGATTAATCTTAAGGGATCTGGGTAAGTGTAGGTGATAAGAAACTGGGTTAACTCTCCTGGCAACCTTAAAGGGACCGATGTATTTTTGGGACAGCTTGCGAGACTCCACCCGTAGTGGTAAGTCTCTTGTGGAGAGCCAGACTCTCTGGCTGGGGCGCAGGGTAGGCCCGGGACGGCGACGTCTGTTGGCTTGTTGTTGGTACCTCTGTGAGGAACGCATAAGATTAAGACGGGTCTACCTCCACATAAGCCGACAGCGTCTGACGAACTTCAAGGCTGAAGGCACTCTGACTTCTGGTCCGGGAACAATGGAGGGGCATAGCCAAACGGACACTCGTGCGGGGACATGCCAGTGGAGGAGGAGCGCAAGGTGTTGTGCGCGTATTCGGCCCAAACAATGAAGGACGACCATGTGGACGGGTTGTTACGAGTCATACATCGGAGGGTGGTTTCCAGCTCTTGATTCATCCTCTGTTTGGCCGTTGGACTCCGGATGGTACCCTGAAGATAGACTGGCAGAAGCCCCCATGAGTTGGCAGAAGGCCTTCCAAAACCTAGAGGCGAACTGGGGACCTCTGTCAGAAACCATATCTTGAGGAATACCGAAGACTCGGAACACATGATTAATTACCAACTCAGCCGTTTCCTTGGCAGAAGGTAACTTAGTCAGAGGGACGAACCTGGCCGCCTTTGAAAACCTGTCGATAATGACTAGGATAGTAGTATTGCCATGGGATGGAGGAAGGCCAGTAATGAAGTCCAACGAGATATGGGACCAGGGTCTGTGGGGAACAGGTAAAGGGTGAAGGAGTCCTTGTGGGCGGAGGTGAGAAGATTTGCCCTGGCAGCACACGGGGCAGGCATTGACGAAAGTGGCAACGTCTTCTCTTATGGTAGGCCACCAGAACTTACGCTGGATGAACTCCAAGGTGCGACCTACGCCCGGGTGACAGGTGAGGCGAGAGGAGTGCCCCCACAGAAGGACCTGAGTCCGACGGCTCGAAGGAGAGAGAACATTGGGTGAGAAACCCTTTACAAGCAATTGGATCACCTGAGAACCATTGTGGAGGTGGAAGACGAGGTTCAGCCAGAGGGTTAACTGCCATGGGTACGTGAATCTGAGGTACTGGGACGGGAACTGTTGCCGGGGTAAGTCGATCAGATATCTGCTTTATGGAAGTCAGCATCTCCGACAGAAGAAGAGAATGTCTAGCCATTAAAGCCTCTTGCTGAACCAGGGCGGCTTCGTGGCGTTGGACAGTCTCCTGGTGGTGGGACAGCATGGCAACAAGGTCCTGGGAACTGGCTGCCTCTGGGTTAATTTTTGGCTCTGTGTTTCTGTCAGGACCCGGTTACGAACCCGGGTCTCCGGAGTGAGAAACAGTCACTTAACCAACTGAGCCACGAATAATCGGCAGAACCCAGAAGATGAGGCAGACACAGCAGTACTTGAGACGGTGTATTTAATGAAGTAAAAAGTGAAGTTCTTCAGGAAAACATGTAACTCCACAACCTCAAAAGGAATCCTACAAGAACAAAGGTAATCCTCCAAGACAAAAGGTAAATCCACAAAGTGGAAGGTAAAGCACAAAAAGCCTCAAAAGATACTCAAAAACAAACAAACAAGAACAAAAAACAGAATTCCACAAGAGAGTCTACCGGGATCAACAAGAGTTCTCAGAGTACTAGGGCTGGGTGCTAACATACAAACACAGAGCAAAGAACAGAGGAAAACAAAGGGTTTAAATACAATCAGGGGAAACGAGGCACAGGTGCAAATAATAATGGGGATCAAGGGAAAACAAAAGGTCAAATGGCACAATGGGGGCATCTAGTGACCAAAACCAGAACAACCCTGGCCAAATCCTGACACCAAGATGTTCAAATGTTCATAAATGACCAGCATGGTCAAATAATAATAATCACATTAGTTGTCAAGGGTGCAACAGGTCAGCACCCCAGGAGTAAATGTCAGTTGGCTTTTCATAACCAATCATTGAGAGTATCTCTACCGCTCCTGCTGTCTCTAGAGAGTTGAAAACAGCAGGTAGCATTTCCGGTGAATAGGTCAGGGTTCCATAGCCGGAGGAAGAACAATTGAAACTGGAGCAGCAGCACGGCCAGGTGGACTGGGGACAGCAAGGAGTCATCATGCCAGGTAGTCCTGAGGCATGGTCCTAGGGCTTTAGGTCCCCCGAGAGAGAGAAAGAAAGAAAGAGAGAATTAGAGAGCATACTTAAATTCACACAGGACACTGGAGAAATACTCCAGATATAACAGACTGACCCTAGCCCCCGACACACACTACTGCAGCATAAATACTTGAGGCTGAGACAGGAGGGGTCAGCAAACACTGTGGCCCCATCCGATGATACCCCCGGACAGGGCCAAACAGGCAGGATATAACCCCACTCAGCCCCCACACCACTAGAGGGATATCTTCAACCACCAACTTACCATCCTGAGACAAGGCCGAGTATAGCCCACAAAGATCTCTGCCACGGCACAACTCAATGGGGTTGCCAACCCAGACAGGAAGACCACGTCAGTGACTCATCCCACTCAAGTGAGGCACCCCTCCTAGGGACGGCATGGAAGAGCACCAGTAAGCCAGTGACTAAACCCCTGTAATAGGGTTAGAGGCAGAGAATCCCAGTGGAGAGAGGGGCAAATGCCTTTTCAAAATCCACTATAGTTTTGACTTAAATCAGTATGAAAATCTATGGCAAGACTTGAAAATGACTGTGTTGCAATAAATCAATAATTAACTTGACCTAGCTTGAAGAATGAAAAAAATATATAATGGTCAAGTACTGTACAATCCGTATAATAAGCTCTTAGAGACTTACCCAAAAAGACAGCTGTAATTGCCGCCAAAGGTGCTTCTACAAAGTATTGACTCGGGTGTGAATATGTTCAACAATTTCTGAAAACATATTCACCTTGTCATTATGGGTTATTGTGTGTAGATCGGTGAGATTCAAATTATTAAAAATCTATTTTGAATTCACGATGTAACACAACAAAATGTGGAAACATTCAAGGGGTATGAATACTTTGAAGGGCACTGTCAGTTATAGTCCCTACGGATAGTAGCAGGTGCAGTTTTTTCACTGATGCAAGTCAATCGAGCTCATAATGAGTTGCTTTCTGTAGTTCTTCATCATTCTGTAATAAATAAAGTAGTTCCACTGTACAAGGTTTGTGGCAGAGTAGGCTAACACTTTACCTACAAAAATATAAACCCAACATGTAAATTGTTAGTCCCATGTTTCATGAGTTGATAAGAAAGATCCATACATTTTCAAAATGCACAAAAAGCTTATTTCTCTCAAATTTTGTGCAACGTCATTTTAGAATTAGAATTTGGCAGTACATCCAACCTGCCTCACAACCGCAGACAATGTGTATGGCGTCATGTGGCCGAGCGGCTTGCTCATGTCAACGTTGTGAACAAAGTGCCCCATGATGGCGGTGGGGTTATGGTATGGGCAGGCATAAGCTACGCACAATGAACAGAATTAAATTTTATTGATGGCAATTTGAATGCACAGAGATACAGTGATGAGATCCTGAGTCCTATTGTCGTGCCATTCATCTGCCACAATCACTTAATGTTTCAGCATGTTAATGCATGGCCTCATGCGGCAAGGATCTGTACATAATTCCTGGAAGCTGAAAATGTACCAGTTCTTCCACGGCCTGCATACTCACCAGACATGGTCATCCATTGAGCACGTTTGGGATGTATTATGGGAACAGCAGATGATTACACCATCTTCCAGGCGGTTGAGGAACAAGGTCATCTACTCCACCCACACCACGACCAGCTGGCTCTACTGGGTAAGACCATGAAGGAGGTAGTCCACTGCCTCAGACGGAGGGCCTCCTACCACGGGTCGTCACAGTGAGCCAGACCCCCAGCCTACCCAGCCGTCCCCCACAGGTCAGAAATGCCTGACTGTCGCTTCCGGAGAAATATGACGGCACTCCATCTTAATGCTGTGGCTTCTTACTCCAGCGCTCCCTATATTTGACCTATCAGACCACCGAGAGGGCCAAGGTCGCCACGGTCATTTCCAGGCTGACCGGACGGGAGTTGGAGCGGGCTGCGGCCATCTGGGAAAGAGAAGAGGAGGAGCTGGGTTCCTATGAGAGGTTGATGGCTCTGTTCAGGGTGGTCTTCAACAATCTTCCAGAGGTCAGAGAGGGAGGTGAGAGACTTCTCCAACTCCAGCAGTGTGTCCAGACCTCTGTGGAGTACGGCCTCACCTTTCGGACTGTGGGGGCCTCCAGTGGACTGTGTGAAAAGGTCCAGACGGCGTTTCCGTGTCGGGATGTCAACATATCCTTGGACACTCTAAATGTGATGCCCATCCATCTGGATAACTTTCTTCGGGAGCGTCAGTGTCCACCTCGCCACTCACCTCCCTCCTTTGGCTGTCCTGAGGCAGAGCCTGAACCCATGGAAGTAGGGGCCACACACATCTCCGAGTCGCCGGAGACAGCTGGGGCTCTGTCCCTATTGCGCCCAGGAGGGGCACCAGCTTCAGTGGTGTCCGGTGTGTCCTAACCTGAGGTCCACCAGAGCAGAAGGGCAGCCCTGTGACCTTCCATCTCCCAGGGTAGGCGTGAGTATTCCATTATCATTGATTTCCGCCAAACCTTTACTGGCTCCCTTTTCGGTTACCTCTACAGCTCTAGTGGACTCCGGTGCCATGGGGAACTTTATCGAACATGTCCTCGCCTCCTCCCTGAACTTAACCTCATACCCACTCTCCTAAACTACTACTTCCCCTTCCCATGCCTCAGCGGCCTTGGTTACATCTGTCCATAGACTTTGTAACGGAACTTCCCCTTTCTGAATGTTTTACCACTACTCTGGTGGTTGTTGGCAGGTTTATCCCTGTCTCTGGTCTACCTACCGCTCTGCAGGTTGCTGAGGCACTATTCCAGCAGGTCTTCCGGCACTATGACTATCTGCACATAGTTTCCGACCGTGGTCCCCAAATCACGCCGTGGGTCTGGGAAGCCTTTATGGAGAAGCTGGGGGCCATGGTAAGCCTCACATCCGGGTACCAGCCTCAGTCTAACAGGCAGGTGGACAGGACAAACCAGGAGCTGTGGAGGTTCTTAACTTAAGGATAGGGGGCAGCATTTTCACTTTTGGATAAATAGCGTGCCCAATTTCAACTTCCTGCTACTCATGCCAAGAATACAAGATATGCATATTATTAGTAGATTTGGATGGAAAACACTCTGAAGTTTCTAAAACTGTTTGAATCATGTCTGTGAGTATAACAGAACTTATGTAAGCAGACAAAACCCCGAGGACTAACCGTTCAGATTTTTTTTTGGGGGGGGGAGGTTCTGTCTGTTCACTGAGATCTAAGGAACTTGTTTTCAGTTCCTACCACGTCCACTGGATGTCACCAGTTTTTGGAATTTGGTTGATGTTATTCATTTGTGCAATTAAGAAATACGGCCATCTAGGAACTGGGTAACACTGTTGAGAGTTGCGCAAGACTTGAAAAGTAGCTTGGTTTGTTGTCTTCTTGTATTGAACACAGATAGACCCGTCTTCAATTTGATCTATTATTAACGTTTAAAAATACCTAAAGTTGTATTACAAAAGTAATTTCAAATGTTTTGGCAAAGTTTACAGGCAACTTTTGAAATATTTTGTAGTGACGTAGTGACGTTTGGAAGCTGTTTTTTTCTGGATCAAACGCGCCAAATAAATGGACATTTTGGATGTATATGGACGTAATTAATCAAGCAAAAGGACATATTGTGATGTTTATGGGACATATTGGAGTGCCAACAAAAGAAGCTCGTCAAAGGTAAGGCATGTTTTATATTTTATTTCTGCGTTTTGTGTAGCGCCTGCAGGGTTGAAATATGCTACCCTCTTTGTTTACTGTTGTGCTATCATCAGATAATAGCTTCTTATGCTTTCGCCGAAAAGCCTTTTAAAAATCTGACATGTTGGCTGGATCCACGACGAGTGTAGGTTTAATTTAGTATCTTACATGTGTGATTGAATGAAAGTTAGATTTTTATATCAATTTATCTGAATTTGCCGCGCTGCATTTTCCCTGGCTTTTGGCCAAGTGGGACGCAAGAGTCCCCTATACCATAAG
>NC_060174.1:96585650-96592237 GCF_021184085.1 Oncorhynchus gorbuscha | reverse complement strand
ATGTTATGCAGGTGAATGAGGACCCAAAAGCGACTTGGCGAAAACAGAGTCTTTAATCCAGTAAAGTAAAAATACAATCAAATAAAACAATTTCCCTCGTAATGACGAGAACCTGACTGGAGACTAGATCTTGAACTGCAGGTTGCCTCGGGAAGGCACTTGAACTAGCAGACTCAGACACCTGCTGCTCACCACGCAGCATCTGAGGAAACACGACACGACAGGGCGATACACAAACACAGCACGGTGAACACTAGACAAGGATCCGACAGGACAGGAACGGAAACAAAGGAAAGAAATAGGGACTCTAATCAGGGGAAAAGATAAGGAACAGGTGTGGGAAGACTAAATGATAAGGACAGGAATAAGGAACAGCTGGGGCAGGAGCGAACCGATAGAGAGAGAGAGGAAGGGAGAGAGAAAAGGAGACGAACCTAAAAAGAAAGACCAGCGGGGAAAACGAACAGAAGGAAAAGCAAAATGACAAGCTGATATAAGACAAAACATGACAGTACCCCCCCACTCACCGAGCTCCTCCTGGCGCTCTCGAGGAGGAACACTGGCGGCAACGGAGGAAATCATAGATCACACGGTCCAGCACGTCCCGAGAAAGAACCCAACTCCTCTCCTCAGGACCGTAACGAAAAACGATAAAAAGGGAAACTAGGGTACTACTCTAAAAAAAAATGAGACACGGGTAGAGAACTGAAAACTTTAGAGCAAACAGGACCAAACAGGCCAGGAGAGTAACAACTAGGGACAGACTGAGACACAGCAAGGGCAGGAACAAGAACAGGAGAGATGCGATGGCAGGGAACAGACTGAGACCCAGCAAGACCAGGAGCAGAAGCAGAAAAATACGCACAAGGGTGGACCCCATCGTCAGTATCGGAGCGCTGGGACAGAATGGCTCCCACGCCCACCCCCGACGCGTCAACCTCAACAATAAACTGTTTAGTGACGTCAGGTGCAACAAGGATAGGAGCGGATGCAAAACGCTTCTTGAAGATAACAGGACAACAATCATACGACCGGTGAGGAAGGGGGTTGGTTCTGGATGACTGAAGACGTCGCAGACCATGATATTCCTCGGCACTCCTGTCAAATCACCAGGTTCCTCCTGAGAGAGGGGACAGAACAAACAGGAGAAATAGCAGACATTAAACACTTCACATGACAAGAAGCGTTCCAGGAAAGGATAGAATTACTAGACCAATCAAAGAAGGATTATGACACACTAGCCAGGGATGACCCAAAACAACAGGTGTAAAGGTGAACAAAAAATCAAAAATGGTATACTATAGTTTACCAGATACAGTGAGGGTTAAAGGTAGTGTTTCATATAATATACTGGGGAGAGGGACTACCATCCAAGGCAAACATGACCGTGGGCTCCCTAACTGTCTGAGAGAGGAATGTCATGTTCCGCCCAGGCTTAGATCATAAAACAGCCCTCTGCCCCAGAGTCTATTAATGCACTGCAGGAAGCTGCCGATCCGGTCAGCGTAGATGGACGGTAAAGTAAATACATGTACTTGACGGAGAGGACCGTCTGGTAGCGCTTATCAGTAGCCTCCGCTTACTGATGAGCTCTGGCCTTTAACTGGACATGAAATGACAAAATGACCAGCGGAACCGCAATAGAGACAGGCGGTTGGTGATTCTCCGTTCCCTCTCCTTAGTCGAGATCACGAATACCCCCAGCTGCATGGGCTCAACACCTGAGTCAGTGGGAAAGAAGGTAGTGTAGGAGAGAGGAGACACAGTTAGCGAACTCTCTTCTATGAGCTGTTGACGAAGATCTACCCGTCGTTCAATGCGAAATGGAGGTTCAATCAAAGAATCCATGCTGGATGGAACCTCCCGAGAAGAATCTCATCCTTAACCTTAGCGTGGAGGTCCTCAGAAAACGGCGAGCAACGCCTGCTCGTTCCAGTTACTGGAGGCAGCAAGAGTGCGGAAACTCTATAGAGTAATCCCGTTATGGATCGATTACCTTGACATAGGGAAGACAGGGACCAGGAAGCTTCTTTCCCAAAAACTGAGCGTCAAAAACCCTTATCATCTCCTCTTTAAAGTTCAGATAATTGTTAGTACACTCAGCGCTTGCCTCCCAGATAGCTGTGCCCACTGCGAGCCCGACCAGTAGGAGTGATATGGCGTGGCTGAATCCGGGCTCTCTCTCTTGAGTATGTGTTGGGTTGGAGAGAGAACACGATATCACACTGGGTGAGAAAGGAGCGGCACTCAGTGGCTGCCCAGAATAACAAGGTGGGTTATTAACCCTAGGTTCCGGAGGCTCGGAAGAACCGGAAGTAGCTGGTGACACGAGACGAAGACTCTGATACTGTCTTGAGGGTGGAGGTGCCTGAGCGGCCAGGGTCTCAACGGCATGCCGAGCAGCAGACAATTCCTGCTGTGTCTGCCGAGCACATCATTCCCTGGAACTCGAGAGTAGAGTAGAGAGAATCCATAGTCGCTGGGTCCATTCTTGGTGGATCCTTCTGTTATGCAGGTGAATGAGGACCCAAGCGACTTGGCGAAAACAGAGTCTTTAATCAGTAAGTAAAAAATACAATCAAATAAAACAATTTCCACTTTCGTAATGACGAACCGACTGGAGACTAGATCTTGAACTGCAGGTTGCCTCGGAAAGGCACTTGAACTTAGCAGACTCAGACACCTGCTCACCACGCAGCATCTGAGGAAACACGACACGACAGGCGATACACAAACACAGCACGGTGAACACTAGACAAGGATCCGACAGGACAGGAACGGAAACCAAGGAAAGAAATAGGGACTCTAATCAGGGGAAAAAGATAAGGAACAGGTGTGGGAAGACTAAATGATAGATTAGGGAATAGGAACAGCTGGGAGCAGGAGCGGAACGATAGAGAGAAAGAGAGAGGAAGGGAAGGAGAGAAAAAGGGGAACGAACCTAAAAAGACCAGCAGGGGGAAAACGAACAGAAGGAAAAGCAAAATGACAAGCTGATATAAGACAAAACATGACATTGTAAGTAGGAAAACCTGCAAAATCGACAGTGTATAAAATACTTGTTCTCTCCACTGTATGTAAAACTTCCGACTTCAACTGTATATGTACATATTCTCATTCACCCCTTTAGATTTGTGTGTATTCGGTAGTTGTTGGGGAATTGTTAGATCACTCTTTAGATATTACTGCACTGTCGGAACTCGAAGCACAAGCATTTCGCTACACTTGCATTAACATCTGCTAACCATGTGTATGTGACCAATACAATTGGATTTGATTTGATACTCCCTCAACTTCACACATCTGTGACATTGTGTTGTGACAAAACTGCACATTTTAGAGTGTCCTTTTATTGTCCCCAGCACAAGGTGCACCCGTGTAATGATCATGCTGTTTAATCAGCTTCTTGATATGGCACACCTGTCAGGTGGATGGATTACCTTGGCAAAGGAGAAATGCTCTCTAACAGGGATGTAAACAACATTTGAGAGAAATAATCTTTTTGTTGCGAAGGGAACATTTCTGGGATCTTTAATTTCAGCTCTTGAAACATGGGACCAACACTTTGATTGTTGCGTTGATATTTTTGTTCAGTGTAGATTGAGGAGTTGGAAGTTCAACTCCATAGGCCCCTCTGTGTTGACTACTAGCGTACAGCCACCTATAAATATGTATTGATATTGTGCACAGAGGAAGATATTGCTATTCTGGAGGAGTAAATCCATTGTATAATTCAACATTTTGCCAGGGCAAAAAAGTATAATTGGCTGAGATGAGTGTTAAATACACATCTGTTAGCTTGATAATGCAGTAGAATTGGAGCATTTAACCCCAAAAGTAGACTGCTATGGGTGCAGTAATCTGATTTTGAATGGACTGATGTAACTACGCAGTAATGAATAAACATTTGAGCATTAAGGAGGCAGGCCCAGAATCTGCCAGGGATATCTTGATCATTGTGATTTTTGATTCAAATTTCATTAACATATTCGTGCTTCTTGATCACACAAACTGTCCTTATGTAAATGTAGGCCCTGGATCCAGTGTTAACAGGGTAAACCTTTTTTAAGGTCTTTGGTTTACTGTTTGTGCCACCTGAGCATGAAATGAAGCACTTCTGTGGATGTGTCAAGCATTTTAGTTGCTGTTGTGAGTTCCAGTGGGGGTGAGTTCTTGTTGTAGTGTAATCTGTAAGCATTCATTTATTTTCCATTGGAGCCAACAGGTCTGCACTGTGGCCATTGTGCATCGACAAGGTAAAATTAGGTGAGATTGTTGAGACATACAGTAGGACTGGATATGCACACTGAACAGATATGCAGATGTCTGTGTATCAAGTAGTGGTGGCCAGATTTTAATTACAATATATGGCCATTTAATTACAGTTTCCCCTACTGGCAACTACAAAAATGGCTAACGTTACAGCTACTAGTGGAACAAACGTTCTAATTGGGCGGCAGGTGGCCTAGCGGAACGTCACTGGTTTGAATCTCCCAGCCGACTAGGGAGAAAATCTGCCGATGTGCCCTTGAGCAAGGCACTTAACCTAATTGCTCCCTGTAAGTCGCTCTGGATAAGAGCATCTTCTAAATTATTAAAATGTAATGTAAACTATATTGTACAAGAATCACACTCACTTTCATAGAAGTACCTAGTTTTAAACATTCAAATGTCTGAGCAAATGTGAATATCATCATCCTAACAGCACATCTAGCAGTCTAAAACAGTTGAGTCGACGGTGAAGCTGTGTTTTCCCCATCGAACAACCCTTAATGCATCAAGGGAAAGGATGAAACACACATACGTCCATCAGGGAAATAGGTTCATATTTTGCTGTGAAAAGAGGAAGAGAAGCCGCACAAGACATTCTTCAGCTGTGACTGGCCTCTAACCGTCCTTGCCGATATCTTTGACAGCCTTAACAACCTCAATCTGTCATCACCCGAGCACGCGTTCAGCCATCATAGGCCAAAATTGACGAGGACAAAATCAGAGCATTTCCAATCAAGTTGGAATATGTGGTGAGGCTGGACACAGCCGGAGTTTTGTGTATGTTTCCTACTCATCTATCATCTTTATCAAAGGTTTGGCTTGATGGGCGGGTAATGATTTTGACACTGCTTTCAAGACAGTGGCGAAATAGCTAGATAGCATGTAGTTTTCCTCTGACTGTGACATTGATGTAAAATTTGAGATGGACTTCTGGATAGGCTTTGAAAGTTAAACAAAACTCTTCTTGTTTACTTCTCACCATCTTTTCATCAGTATTTTACACCATCTAAAAAAATCTAAATATCAATGTGAACAATAAACATACTGTCATCAATGTCCTCATCCTGTGTTTTCCATTATTCTGACATCTTGCTTTCTTATACTCTCTTTTTGTGTATTTCTCTGATTATTTCTCCAGATTTGTGGTCAAGCAAGTCTCAAATTCCCTAATCTTTTCTGTATACCTACAACTACCTTTACCCAGGACAACCCCTCTTCCCTGATGCATCAAGGCTGTTTTTAGTAATCGGAGCAGAAATCTGTTTTGTTCTGAGGGTGAGCCATTACTGATGAATGCAATCAAATCCTGTCCCTAGCTACATGCAGTGGATTTTTCAGTGCACCAACAATGAGGCTACTGTCATGAATTTTGCAGGTCACATTACTGAGCATTGTCCTAATAGCTTGTATTCTAGTTTGCATACCCCATGCATTGGATACTGGCAAACAAATTGAGGAATTCCACCATGACCTTATTCTCTGTTATTTTGTTTACGTGTTTACAGTAATTAGTATTCCGCTAATCGTAATACATAGCAACAGCATAGGTATACCGTTCTCTCTCTTTTATTGTAAGACCACACACACACACACACACACACACACACACACACACACACACACACACACACACACACACACACACACACACACAACACACACACACACACACACACACACACACACACACACACACACACACACACACACACAAATTAGTTTCCGGCCCTCCCTCTCCCTTCCCCTACCTTGGCCCAAACCAGGGACCCTCTGCACACATCGACAACAGCCACCCTCAAAACATCGTTACAAAAGCCGCGGGAACAACTACTTCAAGGTCTCAGAGCGAGTGACGTCACCGATTGAAACGCTATTAGCGAGCACCCCACTAACTAGCTAGTCATTTCACATCGGCTTCACTGAGCCCAGGTAGGGGTGAGGAGAGGGACGGAAGCTAAACTGTTACATTGATTCTGTTGACCCGAATCACTGGTTGCTGCGGAAAACGAGGAGGTGAGTGTAACCGGGGGGTGAGTGTAACCGACGTGAAATGACTAGCTAGTTAGCGGGGTGCGAGATAATAGCGTTTCAATTGGTGACGTCACTCTCTCTGAGACCTTGAAGTAGTTGTTTCCCTTCCTCAGCAAGGGCCGCGGCTTTTGTGGAGCGATGGGTAACGATGTTTCGTGGGAGGCAGTTGTCGATGTGTGCAGAGGGTACCTGGTTCGCAGCAAGGAGAGCGAAGGAAGCTATACTGTTACACACACACAAATCCAGGATTTTGGGGGATTTTAAATGTTTAAACAATGTCACCG
>NC_060174.1:96578852-96585550 GCF_021184085.1 Oncorhynchus gorbuscha | reverse complement strand
TGTAAACTTTCGACTTCAACTGTAGTATCCTTAAGTATAAGCAGCATTAACATTCAGGGTTTGTGCAGACCCAGACTTTATTGATACTCTATGTAGTTCAGGCATTATTATTCTTGTAGGCTCCTTGAGTCGAGGAGACTTATAAGCATCTTCTCCAAAACAATTACATGTGTAAAATGTGTCAGATATTTAGGAGGGATTATAATCAGGTTTAAAGAAGATCTTCAAATTATATCACAGCAGAGAACAAAGGAAAAACAAAAATTTGGCTAAAGATTATTAGAAAAGATGAGAAATGGTCAACTTAGATCAAAAAATGTACATGTGTGCAATGTACAGTATATGCCCCCATCTGACTCTCCATATTTTAACAAATATTGTTTTCAAACTCTCTATTCTGATGTAAATTATTTTCAGTCAGTAGGCAAAGTTATCTTAATTCTGTGATCTAAATGCTGGAACTGGTAAAGAAGCATACTACATAGATTTAGAGGGAAACACCCATGTACATGATACTGCATCCGTGTATGAATCAATACTGTCTACACAGAGAGAGCTTTGACAGTATTGTCAACAAAAATGGGAAACAAGTGCTCCAGCTCTGTAAAAGCCTGGGTCTGTACATTGTTAATGGCAAGACAGAGGGTGACTCTGGGTAGTTTTACTTATCGCACTGCCCGCTAGGAAACAGTGTAGTTGACTATGCCATAACATATATAGAGCAAGACCAAATCAATGCCTTTATGGTCATACCACAACTCCCCTTCTCAGACCACTGCCACATTAGAATTCATCTGAAAAAACAAAAACACAGATAAACCACCCCTAAATTTAAAGCCCAACCATAACTCTCCCCTCTCCCACCCACATACAAGTGGACAAAAATGAACCATGAATATGAGGCAGTATATGAGGCAGAATGAAATAGCATTGAAAACTTGATTTACAGTTTTCTTACCAAATTTAAAGAAAACAAAGATGGCATGAATTTAGCCACTGATAAATGTATTGACATATGCATCAAACTGGGAAAAAAATGAATCTAAAAAAGGTGAAAAATGTAACATCAAAAAATAAAAAACTAGCAAAGGAAAAATGGTTTGACAAAGAATGTTCAACTGCAAGAAAACGACATAGACTATTGTGTCAAACCAGAAACACGTCTCATATAAACCAGGAGACACATCTCATATACTAACAAGCCCTAAACCAATATAAGACATTATGAAGGGAGAAATCCCTCTATATGATCAATTAGCTTGATAAAAAGGAGGAGGAAATCAATCCAAATTAATTTAGGGAATTATGGAGGAAATTAGATACCATTGTTAAAAAGAAAGACCTGTCAATCAAGTATGGGAATACCTGAAAACAGCATTTTGAAATAACTTAACTCCACCCAAACATCAGTAATATAACAATTAAAATAACTACAATTAACAGTAAAATACTAACAAAACCAAATGGTTTTGTCTGAGCTAAATGATCAAATAAAACCCCTAAAACACTAAATCCTGTGTGCCAGACAGCATTCAAGAAGAGATGCTGACACACAGCAGCTCTAAGCTGAAAAAGGCTATTCTCAAACTGTTTAACCTAGTGTCGAGGGTAGGCTACTTTCTTGACATCTGGAACCAAGGCTTTATCAAACCTATATTTAAAAAAATTGACAAGTCAACAACTGTAGAGGCATCTCTGTTAGTAGTAACTTCGGAAATGTTTTCTTTAGCATAACGAATGCCAGAATTCAGGCCATTCGAAGTGAACACATGTAAAA
This sequence comes from Oncorhynchus gorbuscha, assembly GCF_021184085.1. Taxonomy (NCBI): domain Eukaryota; kingdom Metazoa; phylum Chordata; class Actinopteri; order Salmoniformes; family Salmonidae; genus Oncorhynchus; species Oncorhynchus gorbuscha. Next base: position 96,583,773 of record NC_060174.1, on the reverse strand, counting down.
GTCAAATTGGATTCCTCCCTAAACACCAAACAGTAGATCGCATACAGTGTATGCGGGAAAGTATTCAGACCCCTTCACTTTTTCCACATTTTGTTATGTTACAGCCTTATTCTTAAAATGTATTAAATAAAAATGTTCCTCATCAATCTACACACAATACCAAATAATGACCAATGAAAAACAGGTCTTTAATTTTTGGGGTCAATTTTTGGGGGTAAAAAAAATACAGGAATACCTTATTTATGTAAGAATTCAAACCCTTTGCTATGAGACTTGAAATTGAGCTCAGGTGCATCCTGTTTCTATTGATCATCCTTGAGATGTTTCTACAATCAGTGTCCGATTAACCCCTGGATGCACAGTTAATTTAGAACAGTTAATAGCGGAACATAAAGTCTGTTAGTGGGACCCCCGCCGGAGTCAGGTTCTCGTGTCTGGGCTTGTCGGGCCATGGTCTGAATACTCACAGGGTCCACAATGTGGGAGCTGGGGATGATGGGCTCGGAGTCCCTCTCCTCATTAGAGACATTGTGTTGGTGGGACAGGACGGTTGCCTACATCGTAGTTATGTTCCGCTGGCGAGAACCGCTTGGAGAGAAAGGCATATATAGGGGTGCAGTTTTTTGTCCCCATCGTTCCGCTGTGGAAGGACCGCCCCTGCTCCGGTGTCTGAAGCTTGCACCTCTACCACGAAGGAACGGGTAGGATCAGGATGGATGAGGATGGGTCTGGAGGTGAAACGTCCATTGAGATCCACAAATTCACTCTCAGCCTCGGTCCAGCAAAAATGGTTCTGGGACTTGCAGGTTAGGACCATGAGAGGTGTTGCCACTGCACCAAAGTTGCGTATAAAATGCCTGTAAAAATTGTCACACGTGAGGAACCGCTGGACTTTTTTGAGTGAGGCCGGATGGGGCCAGTCGTTGACCGCCTTCACCTTTACAGGGTACATTTCGATGTCAAGAAACTTGGGATACATGGAACTCACCCTTCTCTATCTTGACGTATAGTTGACTCTGCAGGAGGCGTCTCAGGACTTGGTGAATGTGCAGGATGTGTTCCGGAAGGTTCTTGGAGAAGATCAGGATGTCGCCGAGGTAATCAAAGCCAAACCGATTCAATAAATCCCTAAGCGCATCCCAAGTGGCGCAGTGGTCTAAGGCACTGATTCGCAGTGCTAGCTGTGCCACTAGAGATCCTGGTTCGAGTACATGCTCTGTCACAGCCGGCTGCAACCAGGAGGCCCATGAGGCTGCGCACAATTGGCCCAGCGTTGTCGGGATAGGGGAGGGTTTGGCTGGCGGGGATGATCTTGTCACATCGTGCTCTAGCGACTCCTGTGGCGGGCAGGGTACAATGTACAGGGAACCATGCTGAGGTCTGAGTGGCAAACCACAAGGTTCATACAAACCTGTGCTGTTGCAATTTAAATGCTAGCTAGATGAAATAAGAAATAATTTGTTTAATAAAAGAAGACACTCTGAGAATAACATTTTTTTAAAGGGTACTATATAGAAAGTAAAAAGTTTGGACACACCTTCACATTCAAGGATTACTTTAAATGTTTTACTATTTTCTACATTGTAGAATAATAGTGAAGACATCAAAACTATTAAATAACACAATATCAAAAAAGTGTAAAACAAATCAACATTTATTTTAGTTTTTAGATTCTTCAAAGTAGCCACACTTTGCCCTGATGACAGCTTTGCACACTCTTGGCATTCTCTCAACCAGCTTCACCTGGAATGCTTTTCCAACAGATTGCAAAAAAATATTGTAATTTCACAGAACCATACAACAAGGTAACAACTTTACCTGCTCATTCATGTTGAGAAATATAGCTAACTGGAACAAGGTAGCTTTCTAACTACCTTATGTTAACCAGTAATACATATGCCTAAGCGTTTTAAAACGTTAGCTGGCACCTTGAGGCTTGATAGGGGGTAAAATGTTTTTCCCTGAAGGGAAGGAAATGTCCTTATCTGTTAGTTAGCTAGGCTACTCGTTAGCTTTAACCTGCCCTCTCCCAATCAAATCAAATCACATTTTAATTGTCACATGTGCCAAATACAACAAGCCTAGCTAGTGGCTGCTGACCAAATTATCTAACGTTCTTGATTCTGGTTACTAAGATAAATAAAACATCAAATTATCTACTCACCTCAGCATTAACTTCTTTGAGGTATTTTCTGAACAGCTTCTCAATTCTTTGTTTCTCCACTTGTCAGTTCGACCACACATCAATTACAAACTAGTTTGTGGCACCCAAATAAATAAATGACAGTTGGAACTCCACAGCAGAAAATACGTGATTCTTATTTCTAGGCTACCAGTTAGTGTTTTTAGCTTGAGGTTTTCACACATAATTTTTCCAACAATTGTTTACAGACAGATTATTTCACTTATAATTCACTGTATCACAATTCCAGTGGGTCAGAAGTTTACATACACTAAGTTGACTGTGCCTTTAAACAGCTTGGTAAATTCCAGAAAATGATGTAATGGCTTTAGAAGCTTCTGATAGGCTAATTGACATAATTTAAATAAATTGGAGGTGTACCTGTGGATGTATTTCAAGGCCTACCTTCAAACTCAGTGCCTCTTTGCTTGATTTCATGGAAAAATCAAAAGAAACCAGCCAAGACCTCAAAAAAAAAATTGTAGACCTCCACAAGTCTGGTTCATCCTTGGGAGCAATTTCCAAACACCCGAAGGTACCACGTTCATCTGTACAAACAATAGTACGCAGGTATAAACACCATGGGACCACTCAACCATCATACCACTCAGGAAGGAGACGCGTTCTGTCTCCTAGAGATGAACGTACTTTGGTGCGAAAAGTGCAAATCAATCCCAAAACAACAGCAAAGGACCTTGTGAAGATGCTGGAGGAAACAGGTAAAAAAAAGTATCTGTATCCACAGTAAAACAAGTCATTTGTCGACATAACCTGAAAGGCCGTTTAGCAAGGAAGAAGCCACTGCTCCAAAACCGCCATGAAAAAAAGCCAGACTACGTTTTGCAACTGCACATGGGGACAAAGATTGTACTTTTTGGAGAAACGTCCTCTGGTCTGATGAAACAAAATAGAACTGTTTGGCCATAATGACCATCAATATGTTTGGAGGAAAAAGGGGGAGGCTTGCAAGCCGAAGAACACCATCCCAACCGTGAAGCACAGGGGTGGCAGCATCATGTTGTGGGGGTGCTTTTCTGCAGGAGGGACTGGTGCACTTCAAAAACAGATGGCATCATGAGGAAGGGGAAATTATGTGGATATATTGAAGCAACATCTCAAGACATCAGTCAGGAAATTAAAGCTTGGTCGCAAATGGGTCTTCCAAATTGACAGTGACCCCAAGCAAACTTCCAAAGTTGTGGCAAAATGGCTTAACCTGTTGCGACAAGCAATCACGTATCCGGGATCCTATTTATACCCTCAAGCTCATTAGCATAACGCAACGTTAACTATTCATGAAAATCTCAAATGAAATTAAATAAATATATTAGCTCTCAAGCTTAGCCTTTTGTTAACAACACTGTCATCTCAGATTTTCAAAATATGCTTTTGAGCCATAGCTAAACAAGCATTTGTGTAAGAGTATTGATAGCTAGCATAGCATTAAGCCTAGCATTCAGCATGCAACATTTTCACAAAAACAAGAAAAGCATTCAAATAAAATTGTTTACCTTTGAAGAACTTCAGATGTTTTCAATGAGGAGACTCTCAGTTAGATAGCAAATGTTCAGTTTTTCCAAAAATATTATTTGCGTAGGACAAATCACTCCGTTTTGTTCATCACGTTTGGCTACGAAAAAAACCTGTATCCAGGAGTGTAATTATAGCCGCAATCTCATTAGAATAACGCAACGTTAACTATTCATGAAAATCGCAAATGAAATTAAATAAATATATTAGCTCTCAAGCTTAGCCTTTTGTTAACAACACTGTCATCTCAGATTTTCAAAATATGCTTTTGAACCATAGCTAAACAAGCATTTGTGTAAGAGTATTGATAGCTAGCATAGCATTAAGCCTAGCATTCAGCATGCAACATTTTCACAAAAACAAGAAAAGCATTCAAATAAAATCGTTTACCTTTGAAGAACTTCAGATGTTTTCAATGAGGAGACTCTCAGTTAGATAGCAAATGTTCAGTTTTTCCAAAAATATTATTTGTGTAGGACAAATCGCTCCATTTTGTTCATCACGTTTGGGTAAGAAAAAACCCCGAAAATTAAGTCATTACAACGCAAACTTTTTTCCAAATTAACTCCATAATATCGACAGAAACATGGCAAACGTTGTTTAGAATCAATCCTCAAGGTGTTTTTCATATATCTATCGATGATAAATCATTCGTGGCAGTTGACTTTCTCTTCTGAAGAAAATGAAAACGCGCATGGAGCTGGAGATTACGCAATAATTTTGACGGAGGACACCGGGCAGAGGCCTACAAATACGTCACAATGCTGCAGACACCTTGGGGAAACGACGGAAAGTGCAGGCTCATTCCTGGTGCATTCACAGCCATATAAGGAGACATTGGAACACAGCACATTCAAAGTCTGGACCATTTCCTGTATTAAATTTCATCTTGGTTTCGCCTGTAGCATTAGTTCTGGGGCACTCACAGATAATATCTTTGCAGTTTTGGAAACGTCAGAGTTTTTTCTTTACAAAGCTGTCAATTACATGCATAGTCGAGCATCTTTTTGTGGCAAATATATTTTTTAAAACGGGAACGTTTTTTTATCCATAAATTAAAAGAGCGCCCCCTATCTCGAAGAAGTTAAGGACAACAACGTCAAGCTATTGGAGTGGCCATCACAAAGCCCTGACCTCAATCCTATAGAAAATGTGTGGGCAGAACTGAAAAAGAGTGTGTGAGCAAGGAGGCCTACAAACCTGATTCAG
>NC_060174.1:96569751-96578752 GCF_021184085.1 Oncorhynchus gorbuscha | reverse complement strand
TAGTCCACTGTCTGTCTGTCAGTGTCCCCCAGAGTTTCACAGTAAACATGCCGGATTCACTAACAGAATCTATAGCTCGATTGAAATTCAAAGGCAATGTTCTCAAAGATTGGAAATGACCTCTACATTTCAAGTGCGCTATTTTCAGCAATCACAATCCTTGGAAAAACGTCAACTTATGGTATAACTAATAACGTTTTTTAAAATGATGTCAGTGTGGTTATAAGCCGCTATAGCTCTGAACATCGGCGATACAGATTTAATCGAGCCCATAGTTTTCATTCAATGTGTTTTCTGTCTCATGTTATACATTGAGATGTAATATGCTTGGACAAGTGGTTTGAGGCAGTACTTGAAGGTCCACTTTTTCTTCACAGATGTTTTTGGTTTGAATACACAAGCAGGCTCTGAATGTTCAAGGTCAAATCAATGCAAGAAAGCTTTGATTATCAGTTCATTGGAAGACCTCCTTTTGGCTTGTGTGTTTTGTACTTTGTGTTTTTTTTTTACCCATACAGTAGACAAATCTCTTGGTACTCTTGATTTATACAACCTAGATTAAAACAAAGTTTTTCAAAACCCTTAGTAAATGGACCAACCAGAACCTCAAGACTGCCATGTGCAAGTCCCTTGATTGGTATCAGGAAGGGTGGGAGAACAACCTGAAGGTAATTCTCTTTGCACACAACAGCAGCATCCAGGCTGAGTATGGACGGGAGCCGCAGCTGTTGACTGAGGTAAACAATGCAATTGTATATACAATTATTGCATATACTGTAGTCTTTCAAAATTGGGATTGACTTAGTGTTTGTCTATTGCTATTTTTGCATAACGTACTTTCAGATCACTGAAACCACACCTGATGTGGTGGTAGTTGTCGAACCAGATCAGAACGCCTGTGAGTACTACCTCCAGGCACAGACTGAGAAGGACGTGGAGGTTTTTGACCAGGTAAAAATGATTGTCCTCTGTTAATTTATTTTCTGTCCCTCCAAGAGATATGTAAGAAATGTATTTGTAGTATTCCTCTCATCAATCAAGGTGAGACAGAACATGGACAAGGCGCAGGAGAAACAGAAGGAGAGCTACCGGAGTGTTTACGTCTCTGTCTCCTACCCTGTTCCCTTTAACTCTGCTCCTGTTCTGCAGGAGCTAAGGGTCCTGCCCAACACCCAGACGTGGATCCACCTGATGTTCTCCATTACCAACCACCCTACAACTTTTCATTACATCATCTACAGCTACTGTTGTCATGTTATCATTATCTGCTAAGAAAGTTCTTGCTCTCTCATACTGGCCCTCTTCACTTCCCTTTGGCCAAAGAAGACCTAAGACCCCAATGCCAGACACTGCCCTGTGGCCGGTGCTGTCCTTCGGATGAGACTGTGCACACAGAAGTCCTATCTCTCTGTGGTCAATAAACATCTCATGGCACTTATGACATGAGCAAATCCAACATATCATCATACGCTACCCAAGTAGGCTGTATGGGAACCAATATAATTATTGGGTCTTTTTTTATTTTAAAAAAATGGTGCATGTCTCAAAATATAACAATGAGACCAATATCAATAGTGTGTGTGTGTGTGTGTGTGTGTGTGTGTGTGTGTGTGTGTGTGTGTGTGTGTGCGTGCGTGCGTGCGTGCGTGCGTGCGTGCGTGCGTGCGTTGTAGTAGTAGTTGGCCATTATTTTTTCGAACATCTCAGTTTGGGCAGCAGCCACTGGAGAAACCTGTCAATCAAACACAACAGGAGAATAAATAATAGTTTGCCATTAAACATCAGATAGCTGCTCTTTCTCTGCTACCTCATTCAATTTCTATATTTCTCTACCTCATTCTATTTCTAAAAATCTCTAAAACGCCCTTGTTATGTTCCCCTCTTCTATTTCCTCACCTCTTCCTCAGACTCTTCTTTTCCTCTTTCTTGTCCTCCTTACGTTCTCCAACATTTTCCACCTGCTGCATCTTACTGGCCTTCTCTTTCTTCACTTGCTTTTTTCCCTTGGTCTTTTTCCTTTTGACCTTCCTTTCCTGAATATTTTGGACAAGGAGATAAAATAATATAAGCTTATGGCTATTTTCTACTCTTGAGCTATGGTATCTAGAGGTATGATATACTGTAGAAGGAAATATGGCTAATATTCCCTTCCTGTTTCCTCTCACCTGTGGCGTCACTCCTGACATTTTCTGGAGCAGCTTCCTGCCGTTCTCACTCAGGTTGGTGATTGGGGCCAGGCGAGGGCTGCGGTGGTATGGTAAGTACTCCACAGCAGGCGAAGCAACAATAACAGAGACAGGGCTTGGAGGTGTCGGAGGCTTTGGGACATCCTTTTGGGAGGGACGGGCCACAGCAGAGGGCAGGGCTTGTAGGGCTTCAGCCAGGGTCCGGGGTGCTGAGGTCACAAGAGGAGAGAGGCCAGACACAGGACCAGAGACTTTCCTGGGCTCTGTATGACCAGAAACAACAAACAAACTGTTAGGACAGTGCTATGTTATACAAAATCTGTAGATATACTGTATGACTAATCTATAAATACATTAGATACATGACTACACTCAATAAGTAAGATTCATTTACAAAGCTCTGGACATAGTTATTTTTTTCAGGCTTGAGGAGCCTGCTCTCAGCTATTCTGGTCTGCATTTCTGCCATGCTCTCTACCATTTCGGCCATCTCTCCAGTGCATTTCTTGAAGGCCACTTTCAACCTTTCCAAGTCATTCAGCCAACTGTCCAGGTTTACTGCCTCAAGATCACTTTCACTGCAGTTTCTCTTCATCACTTGGATCAGTGCCCTCACTTCCTCGCCCATCCTCCCTTTGTCTTGCCTATTCACATCTTCATCCCTCAGTCTTTCCTCCTTCCTCCTCCCCATCCACTTCTCAATCCAGGCTCTGAAGCATCCCTCATTCTTCTGCCTCTCTTGGTTGATGTCCTGACCGTCGTTGACCTTGTTCAGGCCTTCCTCCAGGTCGAGCTCTATGGAGGCCAGTTTTTTTTTTTGATCCTCCTCAGGCTCTCCTCGTTGGTGTTGGTCCACTGTGTCTTCTTGTCCAGCTGCTCCCTGCAGGGCTGGACAGTAGGGACCAACTCGATCAGGTGCGATGCCTTCTTCAGGGCACTCACAGAGGCAGGGAGAAGGATGTTGGGCTTGGCCACAATATTCTGTACAGACATAGGGTCAAATCATTGAGATGTAACACACATTAGTGATGCATTGACTCATAAGCAGCAGTCCCGCGGTTATATCCACAGGGCGGCGCGTTTAGGGTCATGAAATATTATGTGGGAGGCGGTCGGGTTGAATAAAGAGAAAACAATACATGAAAAAATTCCATAAATGTATCATTCTTGTGTCATTTATATCTATAGGCTATTTAGCATTTGTACGTAAACCTAAGCTTTAGGGCCTAATTTGGCGCGTGCCAAATAGACTAGACACCAATCACCAAACACTTTTGGGAAAGGGCAGAAAAAGTTACTGTTGATCCACTGACGCAAAAAGGACAATGTCAGAGTTTAATTCAATAAGAGGAAATCTACGAAATGGAGAGTTGAAAATAAAGAAGGGATGGCCAGAAAAGGAATGTTTGGAAAAGATTTGATGAAGTATTCAAAGAGGATGATGGCAGTGTCTCTATTATGTGTGACGATTGTGAGGCACTATACAAATTCGACAGTCACAAGAGGGGATTCAAATAGGTCTATGGCACATCAAGGGAACAAACTGTTCAGATGAGTTAAATGGAAACTGAAATCTGGACACTTCGTGTAGATCTTATTAACTGTGAGAGGTTAATTAATCTTTAATTAACCTCTTCAAAGTCTTAATATTAACTCCTGCAGAATTAAGCATTTATTGCAGTACAACAAATGTAGACTATATTTTGACTCGGGAACAGGAGTGGAGAAATATGATTTCTTTCGGCATCTTGAGAGAATGCGATTGTGCAGTTAGGGACTGCTTTATCAGCCTCCTAAAAGCTGATAGTAGTTTCCCTTTTTATCTTGAGTTTTTGCATTTTCTTCTTGCTCCGCGAAAGAATCAAAGATGACGGAGAACTTTACCGATGTCAACTACATTGAAGCATTCATTCTACCATTTATAACATTATTCCGGTGAGCAAGGGTTTATTTAGTCTTCTATCTAATTATAGACAAGTTGACTAACAAATAGCCTGCCAAAATGTTGGAAATGATAAGCAGAAGCATATCCATATTAGCCACAACAAAATCCTGCACCCCCTGACAAAAAAATCGTTCTGCCTTCTCTGATGTTCTATATTTGTGGACTAGGGTCAGGTTTTCACTTTTTCACATATAGTCGGGCGGTTGCGGATGGGTTATTAGCAATTGCGGGTGGGCTTGGTTGAACAAACAGCTGACCTGCGCACCACTAACACACAAATGTAAGAGAATACCAGTCGAGGGTCCTTCAGTGAAGCCCCTTTTCTCTGTGGTTCCTTTGAAGACCCTGGACTGTCCTCAGCAGAGGCATCATTGCCATTATCACACTGTGTCAGAGAGCTAGTTGGTCATAGTCCATTTTCCACATTCAGTCAAAGAGTTACTCAAATACATGGTGCAGAACATACCAGAAAGTCTGAATCATCCAAGGAGTGGAGAGACAGATTGTCGTCCTCTACCATTTCCCTCACTTCAAACTTTGTCACCTTTCCATCCTCCTTATCCTTCACTATCAGCGGTGGTGTCCTCCTTTCATGATCCTCATCAGACTGTGTATCAGAGTCAATTAGTCTGAGACTATTCTCTTCACAGTCATATCACTCAACACATCTATGGTGTACAACTCTCTTACCTCAGATTCACAGTCAGTGAAGGAGTATATAGAGATGTCATCAGAGTTGGAGGATGAGATCACCCCATCATAATTTCTCTCCATCAGCCGAGTCACCCTTCCAGACTGAGGAGACAGACAAAGGCATGTACTTAGGGCAGCCATGGAATTCACTGGCATTGACTGTCAAGAAAATGTTGAATATTTAGGCAATCCAACATACTTGTACAAATAGTGAGTAATTCATGGGTAATTGAAAATGCAAGTGGATTGAAATGCAAGAAATGCAACTCCCATAACATTAGGGATGGGACTAAAGACCTTCCATACTGTAGGATTCTTTAGCATTTCCAATGAAGGATTGTCAATTCAACCAAGCCAACCAAAATTGCCATTTGAATCAACAGATTGATCTCTATGGGAACAGCAGAGATGTCTGACCTGGCTGAGAGGCTCTGAATTCATGTCCCGTCCATCCCCAGATGTCTGTTCCTGCCCACAGTTCTCAATGATTGGCTGTGAACAGTAAAACATATTTTGCTCAGTTTGGCCTTGGAAATAAATGATGTAGCTATCAATAAATAATTTAAGTAGCTACTGTTATGTGGTTGATTTGAATGTGACTTACAGGCCTTTTGTGGATCTGAGGGGTCTGCGCTGAAGTAGACTGTCAAGAGAGCATTCAATTTCAAATGAGTTTAGATGGGGAGGGATATCTGCAGTTGTTTTTATTGTGATAACTGTAGTTTGTACATGGAGCATAAGTAATGTTTATGTGTAATTGTTTTCAGGTCGGATTTGACTTACAGGCCTTGGTCTTCTGTGCACCTTACCGGTTGGCCACATCACAGAATCAGGGGAGTTCACCCTCACTGGATTCAACTGTCAACACAACACTCAATTTAAAATGTGATAACAAAGACAGAGCACAAAATAAATAAATAGGTATTTACCACATAAGGGCGGCGCCTTAAAGCTCTTCTGATTCTCTCATCACTACGATCCATTTTGTTTTCTGAGGGATACATTTTCATCAATTGATTGGCACAAAACATATCCTAACACACACACAGACAAATGGCACGCCATTCCCTATATAGCGCACCTACTTTGACTTGTGCACTTATTTTGATCTGAGCCTACTGGGCACAGGTCAAAAGTACTACACTACAGGGTGCCATTTGGGACCTCCGCAAAGAATGTAAGAGCCTACCAGACATTCTAAACTCCAAATCACCTTGTGCAGTGCGAACGGGTCTAACCAACCGTTTCCAATCTTAGTATTCTCTGCACAGCGTCAGCTAGGGCAGACTATGCGGCAAAAGATTAGCTGAAACAACCTGATTGAAGAAAGAGATTGTACTGTTGATATCAAAGCTGAACACAGTTCATGTAGCGAATTGATGCTTGGTTACGTCACAATAGGTCACCGTTTTATGGCCGCGCATAATACGTCACAAGAAAGGCGTGTAAGGGACCGGACTGGTGGTATCTTCCCCCTGGATGTAATTTATAACTGTCAAATCAAATCTATGTAGCTGTCTAACTCAAATGGCTGTTGAGGACTCTTTGATAATCACATTTGAGGCACATGTCAGCAGGTGGCAGTGTCTTCAAATGCAGTAGTTGATCCCCTGTGCAACAGTTGAGCAACTTTGAAGTTGTACACATTTTGGGGCTAGCAAGCTTGCCCGCATATTTCTACAATTCATCTTCTTATAAACTGATTTTAAACCGAACCACACTGCTGATCTAATGGCCCAACCTTAAATTAAGACCAAAACGCGTATTTTGGTTTTCATACATTTTTACGATAGAGCCAATTCGTACTTTGTGGCTATGTTATCTAGTGGGAATCTCTTGCAAGCTAGTTATCTACCCTCTGGCGTTCCGTAACATTGAAGAAAAAGTTGATTGATAATCCAAGTACTCGTTTGAAAAATATGTACTGGGCATCAAAATGATCTCCCGAATAGTTTTAAAAGGTATGGTTCAGAGGTTCAAGAGTTTTACTCCTGAGTTCAGGCTGGGATTGTTTCTGTCATTATAGTACAATTTGTTTAATGTCACTAACGTTACATATTTCGGTTCATCAGAGGATGTCTTCAATCTTGGAACGACTGAAGTACTAAAACACTTGAGCGTCTCTCTTGATCCTAGGTCCTGGCAGAGTTGTGCAGACTCAGTGTCATGCAGGTGATAGAGGACCCAAAAGCGACTTAACAGAAACAGAGTTTATTCAAGTCCAAACAGGGAATAACAGAAATCCTCTAGTCTGTAGAGGGGAATAACAAGAGAAGCGGCCACAGACTGCAGGTCGCTTCGGGTAGGCGCAGGCCGTAGTTGACAGAGACACCTGCTCACACGCAGCATCTGATGAAGGCAAAAAACACGACAGGACAGGGCGATACACAATCACAGCAAAAACACGACAGGACAGGGCGAAACGCAATCACAGCATGGTGAATACTAAACAAGGAACCGACGGGACAGGAACGGAACACAAAGGAATAAATAGGGACTCTAATCAGGGGAAAGGATCGGGAACAGGTGTGGGAAGACTAAATGATGATTAGGGGAATAGGAACAGCTGGGAGCAGGAACGGAACGATAGAGAGAAGAGAGCGAGAGAGTGAGAGGGGAGGGGGAGAGAGGGATAGAAAGAGGGAAATAACCCAATAAGACCAGCAGAGGGAAACGAACAGAATGGGGAGCACAGGGACAAGACATGATAATAAATGACAAACATGACAGTACCCCCACTCACCGAGCGCCTCCTGGCGCACTCGAGGAGGAATCCTGGCGGCAACGGAGGAAATCATCGATGAGTGAACGGTCCAGCACGTCCCGAGACGGAACCCAACTCCTCTCCTCAGGACCGTAACCCTCCCAATCCACTAAGTATTGGTGACCCCGTCCCGAGAACGCATGTCCATGATCTTATGTACCTTGTAAATAGGTGCGCTCTCGACAAGGACGGGAGGGGGAGGGAAGACGAACGGGGGGTGCGAAGAAAGGGCTTAACACAGGAGACATGGAAGACAGGATGGACGCGACGAAGATGTCGCGGAAGAAGCAGTCGCACAGCGACAGGATTGACGACCTGGGAGACACGGAACGGACCAATGAACCGCGGAGTCAACTTACGAGAAGCTGTCGTAAGAGGAAGGTTGCGAGTGGAAAGCCACACTCTCTGGCCGCAACAATACCTTGGACTCTTAATCCTGCGTTTATTGGCGGCTCTCACAGTCTTCCCCGCAGACAAAGGCAGACCGGTAGTGAAGCCTAAGGCGATGTGAGACCATGGTCGAGAAGGAATGGGAGCGGTCTGAGACGACCGGCAGGAGGAGAGTTACCCGACTTAGTCTGCGCGCAGTCCGAACAAGCAGCCACGAAACGGCGCGTGTCACGCTCCTGAGTCGGCCACCAAAAAGCGCTGGCGAATAGACGCAAGAGTGCCTCGAACACCGGGATGACCAGCTAACTTGGCAGAGTGAGCCCACTGAAGAACAGCCAGACGAGTGGAAACAGGAACGAAAAGGAGGTTACTAGGACAAGCGCGCGGCGACGCAGTGTGCGTGAGTGCTTGCTTAACCTGTCTTTCAATTCCCCAGACTGTTAACCCGACAACACGCCCATAAGGAAGAATCCCCTCGGGATCAGTAGAAGCCACAGAAGAACTAAACAGACGGGATAAGGCATCAGGCTTGGTGTTCTTGCTACCCGGACGGTAAGAAATCACAAACTCGAAACGAGCGAAAAACAACGCCCAACGAGCTTGACGGGCATTAAGTCGTTTGGCAGAACGGATGTACTCAAGGTTCTTATGGTCTGTCCAAACGACAAAAGGAACGTCGCCCCCTCCAACCACTGTCGCCATTCGCCTAGGGCTAAGCGGATGGCGAGCAGTTCACGGTTACCCACATCATAGTTGCGCTCAGATGGCGACAGGCGATGAGAAAAATAAGCGCAAGGATGAACCTTATCGTCAGACTGGAAGCGCTGGGATAGAATGGCTCCCACGCCTACCTCTGAAGCGTCAACCTCGACAATGAATTGTCTAGTGACGTCAGGAGTAACGAGGATAGGAGCGGACGTAAAACGTTCTTTTTAGAAGATCAAAAGCTCCCTGGGCGGAACCGGACCACTTAAAACACGTCTTGACAGAAGTAAGAGCTGTGAGAGGAGCAGCAACTTGACC
>NC_060174.1:96551500-96569651 GCF_021184085.1 Oncorhynchus gorbuscha | reverse complement strand
TATTAATGCTCAAAACCGAATAACTGAAATCCTCTAGATAGTAGAGGGGAAAACAACTGGAGAAGCGGCCACAGACTGCAGGTCGCTTCGGGTAGGCGCAGGCCGTAGTCAACTGAGACACCTGCTCACACGCAGCGTCTGAAGAAGGCACAAAACACGACAGGACAGGGTGATACACAATCACGGCAAAAAACACGACAGGACAGGGCGAAACGCAATTACAGCATGGAATACAAAACAAGGAACCGATGGAACAGGAACGGATCACAAAGGAATAAATAGGGAGTCTAATCAGGGAAAGGATCGGGAACAGGTGTGGGAAGACTAAATGATGATTAGGGGAATAGGAACAGCTGGGAGCAGGAACGGAACGACAGAGAGAAGAGAGAGCGAGAGAGTGAAAGGGGGGGAGGGGAGAGAGAGGGATAGAACCAAACAAGACCAGCAGAGGGAAACGAATAGCATGGGGAGCACAGGGACAAGACATGACAATAAATGACAAACATGACAGTACCCCCCACTCACCGAGCGCCTCCTGGCGCACTCGAGGAGGAATCCTGGCGGCAACGGAGGAAATCATCGATGAGCGAACGGTCCAGCACGTCCCGAGACGGAACCCAACTCCTCTCCTCAGGACCGTAACCCTCCCAATCCACTAGGTATTGGTGACCCCGTCCCCGAGAACGCATGTCCATAATTTTATGTACCTTGTAAATAGGTGCGCTCTCGACAAGGACGGGAGGGGGGGAGGGAAGACGAACGGGGGTGCGAAGAAAGGGCTTAACACAGGAGACATGGAAGACAGGATGGACGCGACGAAGATGTCGCGGAAGAAGCAGTCGCACAGCGACTGGATTGACGACCTGGGAGACACGGAACGGACCAATGAACCGCGGAGTCAACTTACGAGAAGCTGTCGTAAGAGGAAGGTTGCGAGTGGAAAGCCACACTCTCTGGCCGCAACAATACCTTGGACTCTTAATCCTGCGTTTATTGGCGGCTCTCACCGTCTGTGCCCTGTAACGGCAAAGTGCAGACCTCACCCTCCTCCAGGTGCGCTCACAACGTTGGACAAACGCTTGAGCGGAGGGAACGCTGGACTCGGCAAGCTGGGATGAGAACAGAGGAGGCTGGTAACCCAGACTACTCTGAAACGGAGATAACCCGGTAGCAGACGAAGGAAGCGAATTGTGAGCGTATTCTGCCCAGGGGAGCTGTTCTGCCCAAGACGCAGGGTTCCTGAAAGAAAGGCTGCGTAGTATGCGACCAATCGTCTGATTGGCCCTCTCTGCTTGACCGTTAGACTGGGGATGAAACCCGGAAGAGAGACTGACGGACGCACCAATCAAACGACAGAACTCCCTCCAAAACTGTGACGTGAATTGCGGACCTCTGTCTGAAACGGCGTCTAACGGGAGGCCATGAATTCTGAATACATTCTCAATAATGATTTGTGCCGTCTCCTTAGCGGAAGGAAGTTTAGCGAGGGAATGAAATGTGCCGCCTTAGAGAACCTATCGACAACCGTCAGAATCACAGTCTTCCCCGCAGACAAAGGCAGACCGGTAATGAAGTCTAAGGCAATGTGAGACCATGGTCGAGAAGGAATGGGGAGCGGTCTGAGACGACCGGCAGGAGGAGAGTTACCCGACTTAGTCTGCGCGCAGTCCGAACAGGCAGCCACGAAACGGCGCGTGTCACGCTCCTGAGTCGGCCACCAAAAGCGCTGGCGAATAGACGCAAGAGTGCCTCGAACACCGGGATGACCCGCTAACTTGGCAGAGTGAGCCCACTGAAGAACAGCCAGACGAGTGGAAACAGGAACGAAAAGGAGGTTACTAGGACAAGCGCGCGGCGACGCAGTGTGCGTGAGTGCTTGCTTAACCTGTCTTTCAATTCCCCAGACTGTTAACCCGACAACACGCCCATAAGGAAGAATCCCCTCGGGATCAGTAGAAGCCACAGAAGAACTAAACAGACGGGATAAGGCATCAGGCTTGGTGTTCTTGCTACCCGGACGGTAAGAAATCACAAACTCGAAACGAGCGAAAAACAACGCCCAACGAGCTTGACGGGCATTAAGTCGTTTGGCAGAACGGATGTACTCAAGGTTCTTATGGTCTGTCCAAACGACAAAAGGAACGGTCGCCCCCTCCAACCACTGTCGCCATTCGCCTAGGGCTAAGCGGATGGCGAGCAGTTCACGGTTACCCACATCATAGTTGCGCTCAGATGGCGACAGGCGATGAGAAAAATAAGCGCAAGGATGAACCTTATCGTCAGACTGGAAGCGCTGGGATAGAATGGCTCCCACGCCTACCTCTGAAGCGTCAACCTCGACAATGAATTGTCTAGTGACGTCAGGAGTAACGAGGATAGGAGCGGACGTAAAACGTTCTTTTAGAAGATCAAAAGCTCCCTGGGCGGAACCGGACCACTTAAAACACGTCTTGACAGAAGTAAGAGCTGTGAGAGGGGCAGCAACTTGACCGAAATTACGAATGAAACGCCGATAGAAATTAGCGAAACCTAAAAAGCGCTGCAACTCGACACGTGACCTTGGAACGGGCCAATCACTGACAGCTTGGACCTTAGCGGAATCCATCTGAATGCCTTCAGCGGAAATAACGGAACCGAGAAAAGTAACGGAGGAGACATGAAAAGAGCACTTCTCAGCCTTTACATAGAGACAATTCTCTAAAAGGCGCTGTAGAACACGTCGAACGTGCTGAACATGAATCTCGAGTGACGGAGAAAAAATCAGGATATCGTCAAGATAGACAAAAACGAAAATGTTCAGCATGTCTCTCAGAACATCATTAACTAATGCCTGAAAAACAGCTGGCGCATTGGCGAGACCGAACGGCAGAACCCGGTACTCAAAATGCCCTAACGGAGTATTAAACGCCGTTTTCCACTCGTCCCCCTCTCTGATGCGCACGAGATGGTAAGCGTTACGAAGGTCCAACTTAGTAAAGCACCTGGCTCCCTGCAGAATCTCGAAGGCTGATGACATAAGGGGAAGCGGATAACGATTCTTAACCGTTATGTCATTCAGCCCTCGATAATCCACGCAGGGGCGCAGAGTACCGTCCTTCTTCTTAACAAAAAGAACCCCGCCCCGGCCGGAGAGGAAGAAGGCACTATGGTACCGGCGTCAAGAGACACAGACAAATAATCCTCGAGAGCCTTACGTTCGGGAGCCGACAGAGAGTATAGTCTACCTCGAGGAGGAGTGGTCCCCGGAAGGAGATCAATACTACAATCATACGACCGGTGAGGAGGAAGGGAGTTGGCTCGGGACCGACTGAAGACCGTGCGCAGATCATGATATTCCTCCGGCACTCCTGTCAAATCGCCAGGTTCCTCCTGAGAAGTAGGGACAGAAGAAACGGGAGGGATGGCAGACATTAAACACTTCACATGACAAGAAACGTTCCAGGATAGGATAGAATTACTAGACCAATTAATAGAAGGATTATGACATACTAGCCAGGGATGACCCAAAACAACAGGTGTAAACGGTGAACGGAAAATCAAAAAAGAAATAGTCTCACTGTGGTTACCAGATACTGTGAGGGTTAAAGGTAGTGTCTCAAATCTGATACTGGGAAGATGACTACCATCTAAGGCGAACATGGGCGTAGGCTTATCTAACTCTCTGAAAGGAATGTCATGTTTCCGAACCCATGCTTCGTCCATGAAACAACCCTCAGCCCCAGAGTCTATCAAGGCACTACATGTAGCGCCCGAACCGGTCCAGCGTAGGTGGACCGACAAAGTAGTACAGGACTTTGATGGAGAGACTTGAGTAGTTGCGCTCACCTGTAGCCCTCCGCTTACAGATGAGCTCTGGCTTTACTGGACATGAATTAACGAAATGTCCAGCAACTCCACAATAGAGGCACAGGCGGTTGGTGATCCTCCGTTCCCTCTCCTTATTCGAGATGCGAATCCCTCCCAGCTGCATGGGCTCAGTCTCAAAGCCAGAGGGGGAGATGGCTGCGATGCGGAGCAGGAAACACCGTTGATGCGAGCTCTCTTCCACGAGCCCGGTGACGAAGATCTACCCGTCGTTCTATGCGGATGGCGAGAGCAATCAAAGAGTCCACATCTGAAGGAACCTCCCGGGAGAGAATCTCATCCTTAACCACAGCGTGGAGTCCCTCCAGAAAACGAGCGAGCAGCGCCGGCTCGTTCCACTCACTAGAGGCAGCAAGAGTGCGAAACTCAATGGAATAATCCGTTATGGACCGTTCACCTTGGCATAAGGAAGCCAGGGCCCTAGAAGCCTCCCCACCAAAAACTGAACGGTCAAAAACCCGAATCATCTCCTCTTTAAAGTTCTGGAAATCGTTAGAGCAAACAGCCCTTGCCTCCCAGATAGCTGTGCCCCATTCTCGAGCCCGGCCAGTGAGGAGTGAGATGACGTAAGCAACCCGAGCTCTCTCTCTAGAGTATGTGTTGGGTTGGAGAGAGAACACAATCTCACACTGCGTGAGAAAGGAGCGGCACTCAGTGGGCTGCCCGGAGTAGCAAGGTGGGTTATTAACCCTAGGTTCTGGAGGCTCGGCAGGCCAGGAAGTAACAGGTGGCACGAGACGTAGACTCTGGAACTGTCCAGAGAGGTCGGAAACCTGAGCAGCCAGGTTTTCCACGGCCTGGCGAGCAGCGGACAATTCCTGCTCGTGTCTGCCGAGCATGGCTCCTTGGATCTCGACGGCAGTGTAACGAGCGTCAGAAGTCGCTGGGTCCATTCTTTGATCGGTTCCTTCTGTTATGCAGGTGAAGGAGGACCCAAACGCGACTTAACAGAAACAGAGTTTATTAATGCTCAAAACCGAATAACTGAAATCCTCTAGATAGTAGAGGGGAAAACAACTGGAGAAGCGGCCACAGACTGCAGGTCGCCGGGTAGGCGCAGGCCGTAGTCAACTGAGACACCTGCTCACACGCAGCGTCTGAAGAAGGCACAAAACACGACAGGACAGGGTGATACACAATCACGGCAAAAAACACGACAGGACAGGGCGAAACGCAATTACAGCATGGAATACAAAACAAGGAACCGATGGAACAGGAACGGATCACAAAGGAATAAATAGGGAGTCTAATCAGGGGAAAGGATCGGGAACAGGTGTGGGAAGACTAAATGATGATTAGGGGAATAGGAACAGCTGGGAGCAGGAACGGAACGACAGAGAGAAGAGAGAGCGAGAGAGTGAAAGGGGGAACATGACATTCCTCTCAGACAGTTAGGGAGCCCACGGTCATGTTCGCCTTGGATGGTAGTCCTCTCCCAGTATATTATGTGAAACCCTACCTTTAACCCTCACTGTATCTGGTAACCATAGTGAGACCATTTTCTTTTTTATTTTTTGTTCACCTTTTACACCTGTTGTTTTGGGTCATCCCTGGCTAGTGTGTCATAATCCTTCTTTTGATTGGTCTAGTAATTCTATCCTTTCCTGGAACGTTTCTTGTCATGTGAAGTGTTTAATGTCTGCTATTCCTCCTGTTTGTTCTGCTCCCTCTTCACAGGAGGAACCTGGTGATTTCACAGGAGTGCCGGAGGAATATCATGGTCTGCGCACGGTCTTCAGTCGGTTCAGAACCAACTCCCTTCCTCCTCACCGGTCGTATGATTGTTGTTCTGATCTCCTCAAGAAGCGTTTTGCATCCCGCTCCTATCCTTGTTGCACCTGACGCCACTAAACAGTTTATTGTCGAGGTTGACGCTGTCGGGGTGGGCGTGGGGGAGCCATTCTGTCCCAGCGCTCCGATACTGACGATGGGGTCCACCCTTGCGCGTATTTTTCTCATCGCCTGTCACCGTGAACGTAACTATGATGTGGCTAACCGTGAACTGCTCGCCATCCGTTTAGCCCTAGGCAAATGGCGACAGTGGCTGGAGGGGGCGACCGTTCCTTTTGTCGTTTGGACTGACCAAAGGAACCTTGAGTACATCCGTTCTGCCAAACGACTGAATGCGCGTCCATGCTCGTTGGGCGTTGTTTTTCGCTCGTTTCAGTTCGTTATTTCTTATTGCCCGGGTACTAAGAACACCAAGCCTCATGCTTTATCCCGTCTCTTTAGTTCTTCTGTGGCTTCTACCGATCCCGAGGGATCCTTCCTGTTGGGCGTGTTGTCGGTTGACTGTCTGGGGTATTGAGAGACAGGTTAAGCAAGCACTCACTCACACTCCGTCGCCGCACGCTTGTCCTAGTAACCTTCTTTTCGCTCCTGTCTCTACTCGTCTGGCTGTTCTTCAGTGGGCGCACTCTGCCAAGTTAGCTGGCCACCCCGGCGTTCGGGGTACGCTTGCTTCTATTCGCCAGCGGTTTGGTGGCCTACTCAGAGCGTGACACGCGCCTCTTCGTGGCTGCGTGTTCCCGGACTGCGCGCAGAATAAGTCTGGTAATTTTTTTTCTGCTTCTGCTCCTGGTCTTGCTGGGTCTCAGTCTGTTCCCTGCCACCGCATCTCTCCTGTTCTTGTTCCTGCCCTTGCTGTGTCTCAGTCTGTCCCTAGTTGTTACTCTCCTGGCCTGTTTGGTCCTGTTTGCTCTAAAGCTTTCAGTTCTCTACCCGTGTCTCATTTTTTTTTTAGAGTAGTACCCTAGTTTCCCTTTTTATCGTTTTCCGTTACGGTCCTGAGGAGAGGAGTTGGGTTCTTTCTCGGGGACGTGCTGGACCGTTTGTGATCTATGATTTCCTCCGTTGCCGCCAGTGTTCCTCCTCGAGTGCGCCAGGAGGCGCCGGTGAGTGGGGGGTACTGTCATGTTTTGTCTTATATTGTCTTGTCATTATGCTTTCCCTTCTGTTCGTTTCCCCCTGCTGGTCTTATTAGGTTCGTTCCCTTTTTCTCTCTCCCTCCCTCTCTCTCTCTCTCTATCGTTCCGTTCCTGCTCCCAGCTGTTCCTATTCTCCTACTCAATCATCTAGTCTTTTCACACCTGTTCCCTATCTTGCCCTCTGATTTGAGTCCCTATTTCTCCCTTGTTTTCCGTTTCTGTCCTGTCGGATCCTTGTATTATGTTCGCCGTGCTGTGTCTTTGTCTCGCCCTGTCGTGTCTTGTTTCCCTCAGATGCTGCGTGTGAGCAGGTGTCTGAGTCTGCTACGGTCGGTGCCTTCCGAGGCAAACCTACAGTTAAATGGTCGAGTCTCAGTCTGTCCTCGTTACTACGAGTGGAATTAAGTTTTTATGTTTTGTTTTCTGCTCTGATTGTCCAGGAGTATTGCCTATTTCCTTTATTGGAATAAAGACTCTGTTTTCGCCAAGTCGCTTTTGGGTCCTCATTCACCTGCATAACACATGCGCCGAATACAACAGGTAGACCTTACAGTGAAACCAAAAATGCAGTTAAGAAAACATACGTTTTAAGAAAGTATATACTAAATAAACTGAAGTAAACAATAAATAAATGAAAATAAAAAGAAAAAAAATAAGAAAATAGAAAAATAAATGATTAAAGAGCAACAATAAAATAACAGTAACGAGGCTATAGACAGGGGGTACCGGTACAGAGTCAATGTGTGGGGGCACAGGTTAGTCAAGGTAATTTAGGTAATGTGTACATTTAGGTAGAGGTAAAGTGACTATGCATAGATAATAAACAGAGAGTAGCAGCAGTGTAAAAATGTGGGGGGGGGGGGGGTAATTGCCAATAGTTCGGGTAGCAATTTGTTTAGCTGTTCAGGAGTCTTATGGCTTGGGGGAAGATGCTGTTAAGAAGCCTTTTAGAGCTAGATTTGGCGCTCCTGTACCGCTTGCCGTGCGGTAGCAAAGAGGACAGTCAATGACTAGCGTGGCTGGAGTCTTTGGCAATTTTTACGGCCTTCCTCTGACACCGCTTGGTATAGAGGTCCTGGATGGCAGGAAGCTTGGTAAAAGTAATATACTGGGATGTACGTACTACCCTCTGTAGTGCCTTGCGGTCGGAGGCCGAGCAGTTGCCATACCAGGCGGTGATGCAACCAGTCAGGATGCTCTCGATGCTGCAGCTGTAGAGCCTTTAAGGCTCGGTCCTCCCTTTCCTGTAGTCCACAATCATCTCCTTTGTCTTTTTTCACCTTGAGGGAGAGGTTGTTATCCTGGCACCATACTGCCAGGTCTCTGACATCCTCCCTATAGGCTGTCTCATCGTTGTCGGTGATCAGGCCTACCACTGTTGTGAAGTCGGCAAACTTAATGATAGTGTTAGAGTCATCAAATAAAATCAAATAAAATGTTATTGGTCACATACACATGGTTAGCATCAGATGAAAATCTGGGCCGTTGTGCTTTTAAATTTAGTTTCCTGACAGTGCAGTAATATCTAAGACGTAATCTAACAATTCCCAACAACTACCTATTACACACAAATCCAAAGGGGTGAATGAGAATATGTACATATAAGTATATGGATGAGCGATGGCCGAGCGGCATAGGCAAGGTGCAATAGATGGTATAAAATACAGTAAATACATGCAATATGAGTACTGTAATATATGTAAACATTATTAAAGTGGCATTATTTGAAGTGGCATTGTTTAAAGTTTCATATACATTCCGTTCTCAGCATCAACAAAACTATTTCTATCCTCCATCTTGTTAAGCGTGTTCAGGTGTGTTGGCCGCACCCACTAATTGCCATACCTGATCTTCCTTTAAAATGGGGTCTGTTTCAATAGACTAAAATGAATAGCTCTGTATGCATGGCATGCTAGCTCCATCCTGGTGGCGCAGTGGAGTAATTTGATGAATAGAAAGCAAAAGATTATAGGTGAATCTCGTCATGTCACAACAAGAAATAGATCTGTTTGCATGATTAATGCCTAAGGAAATTCATGTGCTTGGTGTTCAAATAAGTTAACCCAAAATAAGCTACCAGTGTCATTGAGTTTAACGGAAGTTATTCAAAAACTGTCATGTTTTGTCATATATTGTCTTGTCATTATGCTTTCCCTTCTGTTCGTTTTCCCCTGCTGGTCTTTTTAGGTTCGTTCCCCTTTTTCTCTCTCCCTTCCTCTCTCTCTTTCTCTATCGTTCCGTTCCTGCTCCCAGCTGTTCCTATTCCCCTAATCAATCATTTAGTCTTCCCACACCTGTTCCTTATCTTTTCCCCTGATTAGAGTCCCTATTTCTCTCCTTTGTTTTCCGTTCCTGCCCTGTCGGATAATTGTCTATTGTTCACCGTGCTGTGTTTGTGTATCGCCCTGTCGTGTCGTGTTTCCCTCAGATGCTGCGTGGTGAGCAGGTGTCTGAGTCTGCTAAGTTCAAGTGCCTTCCCGAGGCAACCTGCTGTTCAAGATCGAGTCTCCAGTCTGTTCTCGTCATTACGAGTGGAAATTGTGTTTTTTGATTGTATTTTTTACTTTACTGGATTAAAGACTCTGTTTTCGCCAAGTCGCTTTTGGGTCCTCATTCACCTGCATAACAGAATGATCCGACCAAGAATGGACCCAGCGACTATGGATTCTCTCTACTCTACTCTCGAGTTCCAGGGAGCGATGCTCGGCAGACACGAGCAGGAATTGTCTGCTGCTCGGCATGCCGTTGAAACCCTGGCCGCTCAGGTCTCCGACCTCTCAGGACAGTATCAGAGTCTTCGTCTCGTGTCACCAGCTACTTCCGGTTCTTCCGAGCCTCCGGAACCTAGGGTTAATAACCCACCATGTTATTCTGGGCAGCCCACTGAGTGCCGCTCCTTTCTCACCCAGTGTGATATAGTGTTCTCTCTCCAACCCAACACATACTCAAGAGAGAGAGCTCGGATTGCCTAAGTCATATCACTCCTTACTGGTCGGGCTCGGCAGTGGGGCACAGCTATCTGGGAGGCAAGCGCTGAGTGTACTAACAATTATCTGAACTTTAAAGAGGAGATGATAAGGGTTTTTGATCGCTCAGTTTTTGGGAAAGAAGCTTCCTGGTCCCTGTCTTCCCTATGTCAAGGTAATCGATCCATAACGGATTACTCTATAGAGTTTCGCACTCTTGCTGCCTCCAGTAACTGGAACGAGCAGGCGTTGCTCGCTCGTTTTCTGGAGGGACTCCACGCTAAGGTTAAGGATGAGATTCTCTCTCGGGAGGTTCCATCCAGCGTGGATTCTTTGATTGAACTCGCTATTCGCATTGAACGACGGGTAGATCTTCGTCACCGAGCTCATAGAAGAGAGCTCGCGTTAACTGTGTCTCCCCTCTCTCCGACACTACCGTCTTTCCCCACTGACTCAGGTGTTGAGCCCATGCAGCTGGGGGTATTCGCATCTCGACTAAGGAGAGGGAACGGAGAATCACCAACCGCCTCTGTCTCTATTGCGGTTCCGCTGGTCATTTTGTCATTTCATGTCCAGTTAAAGGCCAGAGCTCATCAGTAAGCGGAGGGCGACTGATAAGCGCTACTAGACGGTCCTCTCCGTCAAGTACATGTACTACCTTACCGGTCCATCTACGCTGGACCGGATCGGCAGCTTCCTGCAGTGCATTAATAGACTCTGGGGCAGAGGGCTGTTTTATGGACGAAGCCTGGGCGCGGGAACATGACATTCCTCTCAGACAGTTAGGGAGCCCACGGTCATGTTTGCCTTGGATGGTAGTCCTCTCCCCAGTATATTATATGAAACACTACCTTTAACCCTCACTGTATCTGGTAACCATAGTGAGACCATTTCTTTTTGATTTTTTGTTCACCTTTTACACCTGTTGTTTTGGGTCATCCCTGGCTAGTGTGTCATAATCCTTCTTTTGATTGGTCTAGTAATTCTATCCTTTCCTGGAACGTTTCTTGTCATGTGAAGTGTTTAATGTCTGCTATTTCTCCTGTTTGTTCTGTCCCCTCTTCTCAGGAGGAACCTGGTGATTTGACAGGAGTGCCGGAGGAGTATCATGGTCTGCGCACGGTCTTCAGTCGGTCCAGAACCAACTCCCTTCCTCCTCACCGGTCGTATGATTGTTGTCCTGTTCTCTTCAAGAAGCGTTTTGCATCCGCTCCTATCCTTGTTGCACCTGACGTCACTAAACCGTTTATTGTTGAGGTTGACGCGTCGGGGTGGGCGTGGGAGCCATTCTGTCCCAGCGCTCCGATACTGACGATGGGGTCCACCCTTGTGCGTATTTTTCTCATCGCCTGTCACCGTCGGAACGTAACTATGATGTGGCTAACCTGAACTGCTCGCCATCCGTTTAGCCCTAGGCAAATGGCGACAGTGGTTGGAGGGGGCGACCGTTCCTTTTGTCGTTTGGACTGACCAAGAGAACCTTGAGTACATCTGTTCTGCCAAACGACTGAATGCGCGTCATGCTCGTTGGGCGTTGTTTTTTCGCTCCGTTTCAAATTCGTTATTTCTTATTGCCCGGGTACTAAGAACACCAAGCCTCATGCTTTATCCCATCTCTTTAGTTCTTCTGTGGCTTCTACCGATCCCGAGGGGATTCTTCCTGTTGGGCGTGTTGTCGGGTTGACTGTCTGGGGAATTGAGAGACAGGTTAAGCAAGCACTCACGCACACTGCGTCGCCGCGCTTGCCCTAGTAACCTTCTTTTCGTTCCTGTTTCTACTCGTCTGGCTGTTCTTCAGTGGGCTCACTCTGCCAAGTTAGCTGGCCATCCCGGCGTTCGGTTTGCTTGCTTCTATTCGCCAGCGGTTTTGGTGGCCTACTCAGGAGCGTGACACGCGCCGTTTCGTGGCTGCGTGTTCAGACTGCGCGCTTGAAGTCTGGTAATTTTTTTCTGCTTCTGCTCCTGGTCTTGCTGGGTCTCAGTCTGTTCCTGCCATCGCATCTCTCCTGTTCTTGTTCCTGCCCTTGCTGTGTCTCAGTCTGTCCCTAGTTGTTACTCTGCGCCTGTTTGGTCCTGTTTGCTCTAAAGTTTTCAGTTCTCTACCCGTGTCTCATTTTTTTTTTAGAGTAGTACCTAGTTTCCCTTTTTATCGTTTTTCTGTTACGGTCCTGAGGAGAGGAGTTGGGTTCTTTCGGGACGTGCTGGACCGTTTGATCTATGATTTCCTCCGTTGCCGCCAGTGTTCCTCCTCGAGAGCGCCAGGAGGCGCTCACAGTGGGGGTACTGTCAATTGTTTTGTCATATATTGTCTTGTCATTATGCTTTCCCTCTGTTCGTTTTCCCCCTGCTGGTCTTTTTAGGTTCGTTCCAGAGGAATTTTCTCTCTCCCTTCCTCTCTCTCTCTTCTCTCTATCGTTCCGTTCCTGCTCCCAGCTGTTCCTATTCCCCTAATCAATCATTTAGTCTTCCCACACCTGTTCCTTATCTTTTCCCCTGATTAGAGTCCCTATTTCTCTCCTTGTTTTCCGTTCCTGCCCTGTCGGATAATTGTCTATTGTTCACCGTGCTGTGTTTGTGTATCGCCCTGTCGTGTCGTGTTTCCCTCAGATGCTGCGTGGTGAGCAGGTGTCTGAGTCTGCTAAGTTCAAGTGCCTTCCCGAGGCAACCTGCTGTTCAAGATCGAGTCTCCAGTCTGTTCTCGTCATTACGGTGGAAATTGTGTTTTTTGATTGTATTTTTACTTTACTGGATTAAAGACTCTGTTTTCGCCAAGTCGCTTTTGGGTCCTCATTCACCTGCATGACAAAAACCTCAAAATAACCTATAATTTTGACCTATATTCTCAGAGCATTAATATCTATAATATCAGAACCAAAGTAAAACATTCTCAGAACCTCCCTGCAACCAAAAACTAAATGTTTTGTGGGTAAACAGGTAAAATGTTAATTATGTTCTCGGGAATGTTTAAAAAATTTTCAGTTTTACCAGTCAGGAATCTTATGACTGCTTTGCTCCCAGAATGGGAAACCAGAAACGTACGTTCCCACAACTTCCAAGGAACTAAATGTGCTAGCTGGGACTCAACCATACCAAGTTAAGCATTATGTCATGTTTGTCATTTATTATCATGTCTTGTCCCTGTGCTCCCCATTCTATTCGTTTCCCTCTGCTGGTCTTATTAGGTTCTTTCCCTCTTTCTATCCCTCTCTCTCCCCCTCCCTCTCTCACTCTCTCGCTCTCTCTTCTCTCTATCGTTCCGTTCCTGCTCCCAGCTGTTCCTATTCCCCTAATCAATCATTTAGTCTTCCCACACCTGTTCCCGATCCTTTCCCCTGATTAGAGTCCCTATTTCTTCCTTTGTGTTCCGTTCCTGTCCTGTCGGTTCCTTGTTTAGAATTCACCGTGCTGTGATTGTGTATCGCCCTGTCCTGTCGTGTTTTCCTCAGATGCTGCGTGGTGAGCAGGTGTCTGAGTCTGTCTGGTTCAAGTGCCTTCCCGAGGCAACCTGCTGTTCACCTGCTGTTCAAGATCGAGTCTCCAGTTTGTCCTCGTCATTTCGAGTGAAAGTTGTGTTTTTTGTTTGTATTCACTTTACTGGATTAAAGACTCTGTTTTCGCCAAGTCGCTTTTGGGTCCTCTTTCACCTGCATGACAGAAGGAACCGACCAAGGAATGGACCCAGCGACTTCAGACGCTCGTTACACTGCCGTCGAGATCCAAGGAGCCATGCTCGGCAGACACGAGCAGGAATTGTCTGCTGCTCGCCATGCCGTGGAGAACCTGGCCGCTCAGGTTTCCGACCTCTGGACAGTTCCAGAGTCTACGTCTCGTGCCACCTGTTACTTCCTGGCCTGCCGAGCCTCCAGAACCTAGGGTTAATAACCCACCTTGCTACTCCGGGCAGCCCACTGAGTGCCGCTCCTTTCTCACGCAGTGTGAGATTGTGTTCTCTCCAACCCAACACATACTCTAGAGAGAGAGCTCGGGTTGCTTACGTCATTTCACTCCTTACTGGCCGGGCTCGAGAATGGGGCACAGCTATCTGGGAGGCAAGGGCTGATTGCTCTAACAAGTTCCAGAACTTTAAAGAGGAGATGATTCGGGTTTTTGACCGTTCAGTTTTTGGTAGGGAGGCTTCTAGGGCCCTGGCTTCCTTATGCCAAGGTGAACGGTCCATAACGGATTATTCTATTGAGTTTCGCACTCTTGCTGCCTCTAGTGAGTGGAACGAGCCGGCGCTGCTCGCTCGTTTTCTGGAGGGACTCCACGCAGTGGTTAAGGATGAGATTCTCTCCCGGGAGGTTCCTTCAGATGTGGACTCTTTGATTGCTCTCGCCATCCGCATAGAACGACGGGTAGATCTTCGTCACCGGGCTCGTGGAAGAGAGCTCGCATCAACGGTGTTTCCCTGCTCCGCATCGCAACCATCTCCCTCCTCTGGCTTTGAGACTGAGCCCATGCAGCTGGGAGGGATTCGCATCTCGACTAAGGAGAGGGAACGGAGGATCACCAACCGCCTGTGCCTCTATTGCGGAGTTGCTGGACATTTTGTTAATTCATGTCCAGTAAAAGCCAGAGCTCATCTGTAAGCGGAGGGCTACAGGTGAGCGCAACTACTCAAGTCTCTCCATCAAAATCCTGTACTACTTTGTCGGTCCATCTACGCTGGACCGGTTCGGGTGCTACATGTAGTGCCTTGATAGACTCTGGGGCTGAGGGTTGTTTCATGGACGAAGCATGGGTTCGGAAACATGACATTCCTTTCAGAGAGTTAGAGAAGCCTACGCCCATGTTCGCCTTAGATGGTAGTCATCTTCCCAGTATCAGATTTGAGACACTACCTTTAACCCTCACAGTATCTGGTAACCACAGTGAGACTATTTCTTTTTTGATTTTCCGTTCACCGTTTACACCTGTTGTTTTGGGTCATCCCTGGCTAGTATGTCATAATCCTTCTATTAATTGGTCTAGTAATTCTATCCTATCCTGGAACGTTTCTTGTCATGTGAAGTGTTTAATGTCTGCCATCCCTCCCGTTTCTTCTGTCCCTACTTCTCCAGGAGGAACCTGGCGATTTGACAGGAGTGCCGGAGGAATATCATGATCTGCGCACGGTCTTCAGTCGGTCCCGAGCCAACTCCCTTCCTCCTCACCGGTCGTATGATTGTAGTATTGATCTCCTTCCGGGGACCACTCCTCCTCGAGGTAGACTATACTCTCTGTCGGCTCCCGAACGTAAGGCTCTCGAGGATTATTTGTCTGTGTCTCTTGACGCCGGTACCATAGTGCCTTCTTCCTCTCCGGCCGGGCGGGGTTCTTTTTGTTAAGAAGAAGGACGGTACTCTGCGCCCCTGCGTGGATTATCGAGGAGCTGAATGACATAACGGTTAAGAATCGTTATCCGCTTCCCCTTATGTCATCAGCCTTCGAGATTCTGCAGGGAGCCAGGTGCTTTACTAAGTTGGACCTTCGTAACGCTTACCATCTCGTGCGCATCAGAGAGGGGGGACGAGTGGAAAACGGCGTTTAACACTCCGTTAGGGCATTTTGAGTACCGGGTTCTGCCGTTCGGTCTCGCCAATGCGCCAGCTGTTTTTCAGGCATTAGTTAATGATGTTCTGAGAGACATGCTGAACATCTTTGTTTTTGTCTATCTTGACGATATCCTGATTTTTTCTCCGTCACTCGAGATTCATGTTCAGCACGTTCGACGTGTTCTACAGCGCCTTTTAGAGAATTGTCTCTACGTAAAGGCTGAGAAGTGCTCTTTTCATGTCTCCTCCGTTACTTTTCTCGGTTCCGTTATTTCCGCTGAAGGCATTCAGATGGATTCCGCTAAGGTCAAGCTGTCAGTGATTGGCCCGTTCCAAGGTCACGTGTCGAGTTGCAGCGCTTTTTAGGTTTCGCTAATTTCTATCGGCGTTTCATTCGTAATTTCGGTCAAGTTGCTGCCCCTCTCACAGCTCTTACTTCTGTCAAGACGTGTTTTAAGTGGTCCGGTTCCGCCCAGGAGCTTTTGATCTTCTAAAAGAACGTTTTACGTCCGCTCCTATCCTCGTTACTCCTGACGTCACTAGACAATTCATTGTCGAGGTTGACGCTTCAGAGGTAGGCGTGGGAGCCATTCTATCCCAGCGCTTCCAGTCTGACGATAAGGTTCATCCTTGCGCTTATTTTCTCATCGCCTGTCGCCATCTGAGCGCAACTATGATGTGGGTAACCGTGAACTGCTCGCCATCCGCTTAGCCCTAGGCGAATGGCGACAGTGGTTGGAGGGCGACCGTTCCTTTTGTCGTTTGGACAGACCATAAGAACCTTGAGTACATCCGTTCTGCCAAACGACTTAATGCCCGTCAAGCTCGTTGGGCGTTGTTTTTCGCTCGTTTGAGTTTGTGATTTCTTACCGTCCGGGTAGCAAGAACACCAAGCCTGATGCCTTATCCCGTCTGTTTAGTTCTTCTGTGGCTTCTACTGATCCCGAGGGGATTCTTCCTTATGGGCGTGTTGTCGGGTTAACAGTCTGGGAATTGAAAGACAGGTTAAGCAAGCACTCACGCACACTGCGTCGCCGCGCGCTTGTCCTAGTAACCTCCTTTTCGTTCCTGTTTCCACTCGTCTGGCTGTTCTTCAGTGGGCTCACTCTGCCAAGTTAGCTGGTCATCCCGGTGTTCGAGGCACTCTTGCGTCTATTCGCCAGCGCTTTTGGTGGCCGACTCAGGAGCGTGACACGCGCCGTTTCGTGGCTGCTTGTTCGGACTGCGCGCAGACTAAGTCGGGTAACTCTCCTCCTGCCGGTCGTCTCAGACCGCTCCCCATTCCTTCTCGACCATGGTCTCACATCGCCTTAGACTTCATTACCGGTCTGCCTTTGTCTGCGGGGAAGACTGTGATTCTTACGGTTGTCGATAGGTTCTCTAAGGCGGCACATTTCATTCCCCTCGCTAAACTTCCTTCCGCTAAGGAGACGGCACAAATCATTATTGAGAATGTATTCAGAATTCATGGCCTCCCGTTAGACGCCGTTTCAGACAGAGGCCCGCAATTCACGTCACAGTTTTGGAGGGAGTTCTGTCGTTTGATTGGTGCGTCCGTCAGTCTCTCTTCCGGGTTTCATCCCCAGTCTAACGGTCAAGCAGAGGGGCCAATCAGACGATTGGTCGCATACTACGCAGCCTTTCTTTCAGAAACCCTGCGTCTTGGGCAGAACAGCTCCCTGGGCAGAATACGCTCACAATCGCTTCCTTCGTCTGCTACCGGGTTATCTCCGTTTCAGAGTAGTCTGGGTTACCAGCCTCCTCTGTTCTCATCCCAGCTTGCCGAGTCAGCGTTCCCTCCGCTCAAGCGTTTGTCCAACGTTGTGGCGCACCTGGAGGAGGGTGAGGTCTGCACTTTGCCGTTACAGGGCACAGACGGTGAGAGCCGCCAATAAACGCAGGATTAAGAGTCCAAGGTATTGTTGCGGCCAGAGAGTGTGGCTTTCCACTGTAACCTTCCTCTTACGACAGCTTCTCGTAAGTTGACTCCGCGGTTCATTGGTCCGTTCCGTGTCTCCCAGGTCGTCAATCCTGTCGCTGTGCGACTGCTTCTTCCGCGACATCTTCGTCGCGTCCATCCTGTCTTCCATGTCTCCTGTGTTAAGCCCTTTCTTCGCACCCCGTTCGTCTTCCCTCCCCCCCCGTCCTTGTCGAGCGCACCTATTTACAAGGTACATAAGATCATGGACATGCGTTCTCGGGGACGGGGTCACCAATACTTAGTGGATTGGGAGGGTTACGGTCCTGAGGAGAGGAGTTGGGTTCCGTCTCGGGGCGTGCTGGACCGTTCACTCATTGATGATTTCCTCCGTTGCCGCCAGGATTCCTCCTCGAGTGCGCCAGGAGGCGCTCGGTGAGTGGGGGTACTGTCATGTTTTTGTCATTTATTATCATGTCTTGTCCCTGTGCTCCCCATTCTATTCGTTTCCCTCTGCTGGTCTTATTAGGTTCTTTCCCTCTTTCTATCCCTCTCTCTCCCCCTCCCTCTCTCACTCTCTCGCTCTCTCTTCTCTCTATCGTTCCGTTCCTGCTCCCAGCTGTTCCTATTCCCCCTAATCAATCATTTAGCCTTCCCACCTGTTCGATCTTTTTCCCTGATTAGAGTCCTATTTCTCCTTGTTATTCGTTCCTGTCCTGTCGGTTCCTTGTCTAGATTTCACCGTGCTGTGTTTGTGTATCGCGCAATAGGTGTCGTGTTTTTCCTCAGGTGCTGCGTGGTGAGCAGGTGTCTGAGTCTGTGGACCAAGTGCCTTCCCGAGGCAACCTGCTGTTCACCTGCTGTTCGAATCCCAGTCTCCAGTTTGTGCTCGTCATTTGAGGTAAAGTTGTGTTTTTGTTTTGTATTCACTTTACTGGATTA
>NC_060174.1:96540469-96551400 GCF_021184085.1 Oncorhynchus gorbuscha | reverse complement strand
CTACATAGCTAGCTACATAGCCGTCTGTGTATCAAAGATAATTGTGTAGTCTAGAGCGATTTTCTAGGTTAGCGTAGCCAGCTATTGTCGCTCTTTTAACGCAACGTAACGTAATCAACACTGCTAGCTAGCCAGCTAGCCCCGAATAGCAGCATTGTAGAAACTACTACACTCAACGGAACGACTTGATTAGTGTAGTGTCAACAACGCAGCCACTGTCAGCTAGCCTACAAAAGTCAACAACGCAGCCACTGCCAGCTAGCCTACTTCAGCAGTACTGTATCATTTTTAATAATTTTAGTCAATAAGATTCTTGCTACGTAAGCTTAACTTTCTGAACATTCGAGACGTGTAGTCCACTTGTCATTCCAATCTCCTTGCATTAGCGTAGCCTCTTCTGTAGCCTGTCAACTATGTGTCTGTCTATCCCTGTTCTCTCCTCTCTGCACAGACCATACAAACGCTCCACACCGCGTGGCTGCTGCCACCCTAATCTGGTGGTCCCAGCGCGCACGACCCACGTGGAGTTCCAGGTCTCCGGTAGCCTCTGGAACTGCCGATCTGCAGCCAACAAGGCAGAGTTCATCTCAGCCTATGCCTCCCTCCAGTCCCTCGACTTCTTGGCACTGACAGAAACATGGATCACCACAGATAACACTGCTACTCCTACTGCTCTCTCTTCGTCCGCCCACGTGTTCTCGCACACCCCGAGAGCTTCTGGTCAGCGGGGTGGTGGCATAGGGATCCTTATCTCTCCCATGTGGTCATTCTCTCTTTCTCCCCTTACCCATCTGTCTATCGCCTCCTTTGAATTTCATGCTGTCACAGTTACCAGCCCTTTCAAGCTTAACATCCTTATCATTTATCGCCCTCCAGGTCCCCTCGGAGAGTTCATCAATGAGCTTGATGCCTTGATAAGCTCCTTTCCCTGAGGACGGCTCACCTCTCACAGTTCTGGGCGACTTTAACCTCCCCACGTCTACCTTTGACTCATTCCTCTCTGCCTCCTTCTTCCACTCCTCTCCTTTTGACACCTCACCTCCACCTTCCTCTATCACAGCATAGGCACACGTCAATTTCATCTTTGCGCCAGATGCTGCTTCCACTAACCCCATTGTAACTCCCTCCAAGTTCCTAATCACTACTCAACACTCTTTTTCCTCTCTTGGCTCTCATCCAACACTTCCTATTACACTGCTCTTACTGGATGTAGGTCATGCGCTGCCCCACCTCGCTTCTCTCTCCCCGCTACTTCCTTCATCCTATCATCTTTCTCGTCAACCTTCTCCAACCTATCTCCTGATTCTGCCTCTCAACTCCTTCCTCTCTCTCCCTTTCTGTATCTCTTGACCCTATGTCCTCATTCTTCAGGCCAAGCCTCGGTCCTCCCTCCCGCTCCGTGGCTTGACGACTCAATGCGAGCTCACAGAACAGGGCTCGGAAGGCCGAGCGGAAATGGAGGAAAACCCGCCTCCCTGCGGACCTGGCATCCTTTCACTCCTCCTCTCTACATTTTCCTCCTCTGTCTCTGCTGCTAAAGCCACTTTCTACCACTCTAAATTCCAAGCATCTGCCTCTAACCCTAGGAAGCTCTTTGCCACATTCTCCTCCTCCTGAATCCTCCTCCTCCCTCCTCCCTCTCTGCAGATGACTTCTGTCAACCATTTTGAAAAGAAGATCGACGACATCCGATCCTCGTTTGCTAAGTCAAACAACACCGCTGGTTCTGCTCACACTGCCCTACCCTGTGCTCTGACCTCTTTCTCCCCTCTCTCTCCAGATGAAATCTGGCCTTGTGACGGCCGGCGCCCCAACAACCTGCCCGCCGACCCTATCCCCTCCTCTCTTCTCCAGACCATTTCCGGAGACCTTCTCCCTTACCTCACCTCGCTCATCAACTTATCCCTGACCGCTGGCTACGTCCCTTCCGTCTTCAAAGAGCGAGAGTTGCACCCCTTCTGAAAAAACCTACACTCGATCCCTCCGATGTCAACAACTACAGACCAGTATCCCTTCTTTCTTTCTCTCCAAAACTCTTGAACGTGCCGTCCTTGGTCAGCTCTCCCGCTATCTCTCTCAGAATGACCTTCTTGATCCAAAATCAGTCAGGTTTCAAGACTAGTCATTCAACTGAGACTGCCTTCTGTATCACGGAGGCGCTCCGCACCGCTAAAGCTAACTCTCTCTCCTCTGCTCTCATCCTTCTAGACCCATCAGCTGCATTCGATACTGTGAACCATCAGATCCTCCTCTCCACCCTCTCCGAGTTGGGCATCTCCGGCGCCCACGCTTGATTGCGTCCTACCTGACAGTCGCTCCTACCAGGTGGCGTGGCGAGAATCTGTCTCCTCACCACGCTCACCACTGGTGTCCCCCAGGGCTCTGTTCTAGGCCCCTCTCCTATTCTCGCTATACACCAAGTCACTTGGCTCTGTCATAACTCACATGGTCTCTCCTATCATTGCTATGCAGACGACACAATTAATCTTCTTTTCCCTCTTCTGATGACCAGGTGGCATAACCGATTCTGCATGTCTGGCAGATATATTTCAGTGTGGATGACTGATCACCACCTCAAGCTGAACTTCGGCAAGACGCTGCTCTTCCTCCCGGGGAAGGACTGCCCGTTCCATGATTCGTTTATCACGGCTGACAACTCCATTGTGTCCCTCCTCCCAGAGCGCTAAGAACCTTGGCGTGATCCTGGACAACAAACTGTCGTTTCAACTAACATCAAGGCGGTGGCCCGCTCCTGTAGGTTCATGCTCTACAACATCCGCAGAGTACGACCCTGCTCTCACACAGGAAGCGGCGAGGTCCTAATCCAGGCACTTGTCATCTCCCGTCTGGATTACTGCAACCCGCTGTTGGCTGGGCTCCTGCCTGTGCCATTAAACCTCTACAACTCATCCAGAACGCCGCAGCCCGTCTAGTGTTCAACCTTCCCAAGTTCTCTCACGTCACTCCCGCTCCTCCGCTCTCTCCACTGGCTTCCAGTTGAAGCTCGCATCCGCTACAAGACCATGGGTGCTTGCCTACGGAGCTGTGAGGGGAACGGCACTCAGTACCTCCAGGCTCTGATCAGGCCCTACACCCAAATAAGGGCACTGCGCTCATCCACCTTCTGGCCTGCTCGCTCCCTACCACTGAGGAAGCAGTTCCCGCTCAGCTCAGTCAAAACTGTTCGCTGCTCTGGCTCCCCAATGGTGGAACAAACTCCCTCACGACGCCAGACAGCGGAGTCAATCACCACCTTCCGGAGACACCTGAAACCCCACCTCTTTAAGGAATACCTCAGGATAGGATAAAGTAATCCTTCACCCTCCCTCCCCCTTAAAATATTTAGATGCACTATTGTAAAGTGGTTGTTCCACTGGATGTCATAAGGTGAATGCACCAATTTTGTAAGTCGCTCTGGGATAAGAGCGTCATTACAATGACTTAAATGTAAATGTAAATAATAGAACGTGCGTTTCATCGAAAAGCGCAGGAAAATCTGATCACTGAAAATGGAAATATATATCCATGCGCGACTTGAACCCATTGATAAAGGTGAACCACATTTAATGGGGCTGAGGTTGCAATACCTACAGCTTCCACACGTTGTCAGAGTCTTGTCATTTGCCTAGGCTTTGTTTCTTGATCAAACAGACGCAAGGCAACGCATTTCTTCCGGTCTCTGACAGGATATTTTGGTTGAGAATTACCCGTGACATTATTTCCAGATGACAGCTAAAGAATATATTTCGCCTCGTGATCAATTTGATCACTTATTAACGTTTATAATACCTAAAGTTGCATTACAAAAGTATTTCAAAGAGTTTTGTGAAAGTTTATCGTCGACTTTTTTAATTTTTAAAATGACGTTACGTTATAAGACGCTATTTTTTTCCGTTTATCACACAGTCTTCATAGATCGATATCTAGGCTATATATGGACCGATTTAATTGGAAAAAAGACCAATAGTGATTATGGGACATCTAGGAGTGCCAACAAAGAAGATGGTCAAAGGTAATGAATGTTTTATATTTTATTTGTGCGGTTTGTGTAGCTTAATGACTATGCTAATTATTTTGTTTACGTTCTGCGGGTCTTTTGGGGTGTTACATGTTATCAGATAATAGCTTCTCATGCTTTCGCCGAAAAGCATTTTAAAATCTGACTTGTTGCCTGATTCACAACAGTGTAGCTTTAATTCAATACCCTGCATGTGTATTTTAATGAACGTTTGAGTTTTAACGAAAAGCATTAGCATTTAGCGTAGTGCATTTGCATTTCCAGATGTCTAGATGGGACGCCTCTGCATGCCAGGTGGGAGCAAGAGGTTAAAATAGGAGGTTTCTACATATTTGGGGGGACTTAAAAATGAATGATATGTACCCGTTGGATTCTTTAAGAATATAACTTAGAAATGCCTCATGAGCTTAGATCAACTGTTCAAACCCATCAGAAACCAAAATAACTTTGTTTTACTCCAACACTTGTAAACAAAGAAAATGTAAACAAACACCATACACTATAACCTCAAAACATGGTTAAAACTATCATGTTTATATCATGGATGGTCAGTCCTTGCATCCATAGTCCTGTCTATGAATTTGAGAGTGGCTGCATTTCTCCGGCCCATCTCAGCCTTTTATCAAACCAGAGATGCTTTGTTATGGTTTCACCTGCTGATTGCGGCTTTAACTTCTTTTGTAGAAGTGCATTTTCACGTCCGGCCAAAAAGCGTGCCCAGAGTAAACTGCCTGCTACTCAGGCCCAGATGCTAGATATGCATATTATTAGTATATTTGGGTAGAAAACACTCCGAAGTTTCTAAAACTGTTTGAATGATGTCTGTGAGTATGAACAGAATCATATGGCAGGCAAAGGCCTGAGAGAAAAATCTAACCAGGAAGTGGGAAATCTGAGGTTTGTAGGTTTTCAAGTATTAGCCTATCCAATATACAGTGTCTGTGGGGTCATATTGCACTTCCTACGGCTTCCACTAGATGTCAACAGTCTTTAGAACCTTGTTTCAGGCTTCTACTGTGAAGTGGAGAGAATGAGAGCTGATTGAGTCATGGGTCTGCCAGAAGGCCATGTGCTCAGTCAGGCGCGCGCCCGTGAGAGTTAGCTCCATTCTCTTTAATTTCTAAAGACAAATGAATTCTCCGGTTGAAACGTTATTGAAGATTTATGACAAAACAGCCTAAAGATTGATTATATACATTGTTTGACATGTTTCTACGAACTGCGATATAACTTTGACTGTCTGGACCTTAGTGCCTGCGAATTTGGATTACTGTACTAAATGCGCGAACAAAAGGAGGTATTTGGACATAAATGATGGACTTTATCGAACAAAACTAACATTTATTGTGGAACTGGGATTCCTGGGA
Organism: Oncorhynchus gorbuscha; assembly: GCF_021184085.1. NCBI lineage: Eukaryota > Metazoa > Chordata > Actinopteri > Salmoniformes > Salmonidae > Oncorhynchus > Oncorhynchus gorbuscha. The sequence goes on along the minus strand of NC_060174.1, from coordinate 96,546,015 downwards.
GTGCATTCTGATGAAGATCATCAAAGGTGAATATTTATAATGCTATTTCTGACTATTGTTGACAACATAACATGGAGGGTATCTGTATTTCTTGCTTTAGTCTCTGAATGCTGTACTCAGATTATTCCATGGTGTGCTTTTTGCAAAGCTTTTTTGAAATCTGACAAAAGCAGTTGCATTAACCTCTCTCGGTATGTGGGATGCTAGCTGGCCAACATCCAGTGAGATTGCAGAGCGCCAAATTCAAATACAGAAATACTCATTATAAGAAATACTCATTATAAAAATTCTGGAGAACAAAACATAATTTATATAGGCTTAAAGGTGAACTTTTGTGAATCCAACCACGGTGTCAGGATTTTTAAAGTGAAAAGAATACCTTACGAATATTTTAGAACATAGCCCAGCAGACAAATCATTACAAACAGTAACCAGCCAAGCAGAAGAGTTACAAAACTCAGAAATAAAGATCAAATGAATCCCTTACCTTTGATGATCTTCATATGGGTGCACTCAGAAGACATTCATTTACTCAATAAATGTTCCTTTTGTTCGATAAAGTCTCTTTATATCCAAAAACCTCAGTTTTGTTCACTCGTTTTCTTCAGGAATGCACAGGCTCAAACACAGTCAAATCAGACAGACAAAAATCCTAATTGCATCTGTAAAGTTCATAGAAACATGTCAAATGATGTTTATAGTCAATCATCAGGTTGTTTTTAGACTAAATTATATATAATATTTAAACCGGACAATAACGTCGTCAATATAAAAGGTAAACAAGAAATGCACTCTCCTGGGATTGCACATGAAAAAGCTCTGTGACACGTTAGGTCCACTCATTCAGACTGCTCTTACTCCCTCATTTATCAGAATACAAGCCTGAAACGATTTCTAAAGACTGTTGACATCTAGTGGAAGGCATAGGAACTACAAATTGAGTTCTAAGTCTATGGATACTGTAATGGCATTGAATGGTTAATTACAAAACAAAAAAACTACTTCCTGAATGGATTTTTCAAAGGTTTTCGCCCTCTGTTATACTTGCAGACACTATTTTAACAGTTTTGGAAACTTTGGAGTGTTTTCTATAGGTATCCTGTGTGTGTGTGTGTGTGTGTATCCTGTGTTCTTTTCTCTCCTTCTCCTCACAGGTGAAAATCATCACTCCCCAATCAATCAACAATCAATCATCAATCAGAAGACACACCTCCTCCTGTTTCCTACCCAATCACAGTTCCTTTCCCTTGGTTTAAAAACCCCATCAGTTGTTTGGTCAAGAGCTCAATCTCTGTAAATGCCATGTCTGTAGGTCTCTGTGTTTCACTCTCTCTTTGTGTATTAACCTCTGTTTTGTTTGAGCACCTCCATAGCACTTTGTCATCACCTGTGAGTATTGTTTTACATTTTACATTACATTTAAGTCATTTAGCAGACGCTCTTATCCAGAGCGACTTACAAATTGGTGCATTCACCTTATGACATCCAGTGGAACAACCACTTTACAATAGTGCATCTAAATATTTTAAGGGGGGGTGAGAAGGATTACTTTATCCTATCCTAGGTATTCCTTAAAGAGGTGGGGTTTCAGGTGTCTCCGGAAGGTGGTGATTGACTCCGCTGTCCTGGCGTCGTGAGGGAGTTTGTTCCACCATTGGGGAGCCAGAGCAGCGAACAGTTTTGACTGAGCTGAGCGGGAACTGTACTTCCTCAGTGGTAGGGAGGCGAGCAGGCCAGAGGTGGATGAACGAGTGCCCTTATTTGGGTGTAGGGCCTGATCAGAGCCTGGAGGTACTGAGGTGCCGTTCCCCTCACAGCTCCGTAGGCAAGCACCATGGTCTTGTAGCGGATGCGAGCTTCAACTGGAAGCCAGTGGAGAGAGCGGAGGAGCGGGGTGACGTGAGAGAACTTGGGAAGGTTGAACACTAGACGGGCTGCGGCGTTCTGGATGAGTTGTAGGGGTTTAATGGCACAGGCAGGGAGCCCAGCCAACAGCGAGTTGCAGTAATCCAGACGGGAGATGACAAGTGCCTGGATTAGGACCTGCGCCGCTTCCTGTGTGAGGCAGGGTCGTACTCTGCGGATGTTGTAGAGCATGAACCTACAGGAACGGGCCACCGCCTTGATGTTAGTTGAGAACGACAGTTTGTTGTCCAGGATCACGCCAAGGTTCTTAGCGCTCTGGGAGGAGGACACAATGGAGTTGTCAACCGTGATGGCGAGATCATGGAACGGGCAGTCCTTCCCCGGGAGGAAGAGCAGCTCCGTCTTGCCGAAGTTCAGCTTGAGGTGGTGATCCGTCATCCACACTGATATGTCTGCCAGACATGCAGAGATGCGATTCGCCACCTGGTCATCAGAAGGGGGAAAGGAGAAGATTAATTGTGTGTCGTCTGCATAGCAATGATAGGAGAGACCATGTGAGGTTATGACAGAGCCAAGTGACTTGGTGTATAGCGAGAATAGGAGAGGGCCTAGAACAGAGCCCTGGGGGACACCAGTGGTGAGAGCGCGTGGTGAGGAGACAGATTCTCGCCACGCCACCTGGTAGGAGCGACCTGTCAGGTAGGACGCAATCCAAGCGTGGGCCGCGCCGGAGATGCCCAACTCGGAGAGGGTGGAGAGGAGGATCTGATGGTTCACAGTATCGAAGGCAGCCGATAGGTCTAGAAGGATGAGAGCAGAGGAGAGAGAGTTAGCTTTAGCGGTGCGGAGCGCCTCCGTGATACAGAGAAGAGCAGTCTCAGTTGAATGACTAGTCTTGAAACCTGACTGATTTGGATCAAGAAGGTCATTCTGAGAGAGATAGCGGGAGAGCTGACCAAGGACGGCACGTTCAAGAGTTTTGGAGAGAAAAGAAAGAAGGGATACTGGTCTGTAGTTGTTGACATCGGAGGGATCGAGTGTAGGTTTTTTCAGAAGGGGTGCAACTCTCGCTTCTCTTGAAGACGGAAGGGACGTAGCCAGCGGTCAGGGATAAGTTGATGAGCGAGGTGAGGTAAGGGAGAAGGTCTCCGGAAATGGTCTGGAGAAGAGAGGAGGGATAGGGTCGAGCGGGCAGGTTGTTGGGCGGCCGGTCGTCACAAGACGCGAGATTTCATCTGGAGAGAGAGGGGAGAAAGAGGTCAGAGCACAGGGTAGGGCAGTGTGAGCAGAACCAGCGGTGTTGTTTGACTTAGCAAACGAGGATCGGATGTCGTCGATCTTCTTTTCAAAATGGTTGACGAAGTCATCTGCAGAGAGGGAGGAGGGGGGGGGGGAGGAGGATTCAGGAGGGAGGAGAATGTGGCAAAGAGCTTCCTAGGGTTAGAGGCAGATGCTTGGAATTTAGAGTGGTAGAAAGTGGCTTTAGCAGCAGAGACAGAGGAGGAAAATGTAGAGAGGAGGGAGTGAAAGGATGCCAGGTCCGCAGGGAGGCGAGTTTTCCTCCATTTCCGCTCGGCCTTCCGGAGCCCTGTTCTGTGAGCTCGCATTGAGTCGTCAAGCCACGGAGCGGGGAGGGGAGGACCGAGCCGGCCTGGAAGATAGGGGACATAGAGAGTCAAAGGATGCAGAAAGGGAGGAGAGGAGGGTTGAGGAGGCAGAATCAGGAGATAGGTTGGAGAAGGTTTGAGCAGAGGGAAGAGATGATAGGATGGAAGAGGAGAGAGTAGCGGGGGAGAGAGAGCGAAGGTTGGGACGGCGCGATACCATCCGAGTAGGGGCAGTGTGGGAAGTGTTGGATGAGAGCGAGAGGGAAAAGGATACAAGGTAGTGGTCGGAGACTTGGAGGGGAGTTGCAATGAGGTTAGTGGAAGAACAGCATCTAGTAAAGATGAGGTCGAGCGTATTGCCTGCCTTGTGAGTAGGGGGGGAAGGTGAGAGGGTGAGGTCAAAAGAGGAGAGGAGTGGAAAGAAGGAGGCAGAGAGGAATGAGTCAAAGGTAGACGTGGGGAGGTTAAAGTCGCCCAGAACTGTGAGAGGTGAGCCGTCCTCAGGAAAGGAGCTTATCAAGGCATCAAGCTCATTGATGAACCCTCCGAGGGGACCTGGAGGGCGATAAATGATAAGGATGTTAAGCTTGAAAGGGCTGGTAACTGTGACAGCATGAAATTCAAAGGAGGCGATAGACAGATGGGTAAGGGGAGAAAGAGAGAATGACCACATGGGAGAGATAAGGATCCCTATGCCACCACCCCGCTGACCAGAAGCTCGGGGTGTGCGAGAACACGTGGGCGGACGAAGAGAGAGCAGTAGGAGTAGCAGTGTTATCTGTGGTGATCCATGTTTCTGTCAGTGCCAAGAAGTCGAGGGACTGAGGGAGGCATAGGCTGAGATGAACTCTGCCTTGTTGGCTGCAGATCGGCAGTTCCAGAGGCTACCGGAGACCTGGAACTCCACGTGGGTCGTGCGCGCTGGGACCACCAGATTAGGGTGGCAGCGGCCACGCGGTGTGGAGCGTTTGTATGGTCTGTGCAGAGAGGAGAGAACAGGGATAGACAGACACATAGTTGACAGGCTACAGAAGAGGCTACGCTAATGCAAGGAGATTGAATGACAAGTGGACTACACGTCTCGAATGTTCAGAAAGTTAAGCTTACGTAGCAAGAATCTTATTGACTAAAATTATTAAAAATGATACAGTACTGCTGAAGTAGGCTAGCTGGCAGTGGCTGCGTTGTTGACTTTGTAGGCTAGCTGACAGTGGCTGCGTTTGTTGACACTACACTAATCAAGTCGTCCGTTGAGTGTAGTAGTTTCTACAGTGCTGCTATTCGGGGCCAGCTGGCTAGCTAGCAGTGTTGATTACGTTACGTTGCGTTAAAAGAACGACAATAGCTGGCTAGCTAACCTAGAAAATCGCTCTAGACTACACAATTATCTTTGATACACAGACGGCTATGTAGCTAGCTATGTAGCTAGCTACGATCAAACAAATCAAACCGTTGTGCTGTAATGAAATGAAATGAAAAATGTGATACTACCTGTGGAGCGAAGCGGAATGCGACCGGGTTGTTGAGTGCGGAAGTTCTATTCAGTAGCCAACAGTAGCCAACGGCTAGCCAGCAGTGTCTCCTACGTTAAGGACGACAAATAGCTGGCTAGCTAACCTCGGTAAATTAAGATAATCACTCTAAGACTACACGCTCTAAACTACACAATTATCTTGGATACGAAGACAGCAAAGACAACTATGTAGCTAGCTAACACTACACTAATCAAGTCGTTCAGTTGAGTGTAATAGTTTCTACAGTGCTGCTATTCGGTAGACGGTGGACGTTTGCTAGCTGGCTAGCTGCTGGGCAGATAGCAGTGTAGACTACGTTAGGACGACGAAACACGGTTGCAATAGAAGTGCTGACTGTTTCACTTTGTTGTCCTCTTTTCCTTTTTCTTCTGTCCTTCTTTGTCCTTATTTTGTCTTCCTTTCTTCTGTTAACTAGATATTTTTTGTTGTTATTCTTTGTAAGCTAGAGATAACTGTACAATTTTATGAAAAAAATAGTTAATTTTCAAAAGCCTGTCTTGTTTAGTTTGTTCCCTTGTTTTGTCTTCTATTGAGTCTT
>NC_060174.1:96530241-96540369 GCF_021184085.1 Oncorhynchus gorbuscha | reverse complement strand
TTAAAACTAGAGCCAAATGGCACTTAACTGCTAGGACAAGGACAGACAATATGCAGTTTGACAATATTGAGTGTTAAAAGCTTGTCCTTGTGGAGACGCCAGCCTCTCTCTTTTCTCTTTAATTACAGAGGCAGTTAGTCACAGTTGCCATTCTATGACGATGGTGGCCTGTGGTGGAATGGAATGTGCCAGTTGGGCAAATGATCACAGCTGTGTCCATGTGAAGGGTGTGTAGGTGCCTGTGTGTGTCTGTGTGTGCGAGTCTGTGTTTGTGTATATGTGTCCATGTGAGGGGTTGTATAATATGCCTTTTAGGGATGCCAAGAGAAGAGGGTGACATCATATCCTAGATTTGTTTTTCCCATATGATTTAGGCTATGTTGAACAAGACCCTAAAATATATCTGCATTTTGTCAGGAATAATAATGTATCAAATAATGAGGCATGTATTTGTTAGTAATGATTTTACATGGTTTTCTTGCCAAAGGTCTCAACCTCTAAATATCCTCTGTCTGTGCATTTCAGATGTATTTTTTCACATGAATCAGTCAGTCTTCCTCACTACATTCAATAAAATTCAATTAAATACAATTAGTCACTTGCGCTGAATACAACAGGTGTAGAAGACCTTACAGTGAAATGCTTACTTACGAGCCCCTAACCAACAATGCAGTTCAAAAAAATATGGATAAGAATAAGATGTAAAAGTAACAAGTAATTAAAGAGCAGCAGTAAAATAACAATAGCGAGGCTATATACAGGGGGGTACCGATACAGAGTCAATGTGCGGGGGCACCGGTTAGTTGAGGTAGTATTTGCATGTAGGTAGAGTTATTAAAGTGACTATGCATAGATGACAACAGAGAGTAGCAGTGGTGTAAAGAGAGAGGGGGGGGGGCAATGCAAATAGTCTGGGTAGTCATTTGATTAGATGTTCAGGAGTCTTATAGCTTGGGGCTAGAAGCTGTTTAGAAGCCTCTTGGACCTAGACTTGACGCTCCGTTACCGCTTGCCGTGCGGTAGCAGAGAGAACTGTCTATGACTTGGGTGGCTGGAGACTTTGACAATTTTTAGGGCCTTCCTCTGACACGGCCTGGATGGTGGGAAGCTTGGCCCCTCTGTAGTGCCTTGCGGTCAGAGGCTGAGCAGTTGCCATATCAGGCAGTGATACAACAAGTCAGGATGCTCTTGATGGTGCAGCTGTAGAACCTTTTGAGGATCTGAGGACCCATGCCAAATCTTTTCAGTCTCCTGAGGGGGAATAGATTTTGTCGTGCCCTCTTCATGACTGTCTTGGTATCCTTGGACCATGATAGTTTGTTGGTGATGTGGACACCAAGGAACTTGAAACTCTCAACCTGCTCCATTGCAGCCCCGTCGAAGAGAATGGGGGCGTGCTCTGTCGTCTTTTTCCTGTTGTCCACAATCATCTCCTATGTCTTGATCAAGTTGAGGGAGAGCTTGTTGTCCTGGCACCACACGGTCAGGTCTCTGATCTCCTCCCTTATAGGATGTCTCGCCTTTGTCGGTGTCATTGGCAAATTGAATAATGATGTTGGAGTCATGCCTGGCCGTGCAGTCATAAGTGAACAGGGAGTACAGGAGGGGACTGAGCATGCACCCCTGTGGGGCCTCTGTGTTGAGGATCAGCGTGGCAGATGTGTTGTTGCCCACCCTTACCACCTGGAGGCGGCCCATCAGGAAGTCCAGGATCCAGTTGTAGTGGGAGGTGTGAAGTCCCAAGGTCCTTTGAGGGCACTATGGTGTTGAATGCTGAGCTGTAGTCAATTAATACCATTCTCACATAGATGTTCCTTTTGTCCAGTTGGGAAAGGGAAGTGTGGAGTGCAATAGAAATTGCATCATTTGTGGATCTGTTGGGGTGGTATGCAAATTGGAGTGGGTCTAGGGTTTCTGGGATAATGGTGTTGATGTGAGCCATGACCAGTCTTTCAGAGCTCTTCATGACTACAGACATGAGTGCTACGGGTCGGTAGTAATTTAGGCAGGTTACATTAGTGTTATTGGGCATAGGCACTATGGTGGTCTGCTTAAAACATGTTGGTATTACACACTCGGACAGGGAGAGGTTGAAAATGTCAGGGAAGACACTTTCCAGTTGGTCAGCACATGCTCGCAATACACGTCCTGGTAATCCGACTGGCTCTGCGGCCTTGCGAATGTTGACCTGTTTAGAGGTCTTACTCACATCGGCTTCGGAGAGCGTGATCACAGTCTTCCTGAACAGCTGGTGCTCTCATGCATGTTTCAGTGATATTTGCCTTGAAGCGAGCATAGAAGTAGTTTAGCTCGTCTGGTAGGCTTGTGTCACTGGGAAGCTCCTCGGCTGTGCTTCCCTTCATAGTCTGTAATGGTTTGCCAGCTCTGCCACATCCGGCGAGCATCAGAGCCGATGGAGTACGATTTGATGTATTGACGTATTGACGCTTTGCCTGTTTGTTGGTTTGTTGGAGGGCATAGCGGGATTTCTTATAAGCTTCCGGGTTAGAGTCCCGCTCCTTGAAAGTAGCAGCTCTAGCCTTTAGCTCAGTGTGAATGCTGGCTGTAATCCATGGCTTCTGGTTGGGATATGTACGTACAGTCACTGTAGGGACGACGTCATCGATGCACTTATTTATGAAGCCAATGACTGATGTGGTGTACTCCTCAATGCCATCTGAGGAATACCAGAACATATTCCAGTCTATCCAAGCAAAACAGTCCTGTAGTTTAGCATCTGCTTCATCTGACCACTTTTCTATTGATCTTGTCACTTGTGCTTCCTGCTTTATTTTTTGCTTGTAAGCAGGAATCAGGAGTATATAATTATGGTCAGATTTGCCAAATGGAGGGTGAGGGCACGTTTTATTGTTTGCTTATGGCGGAATACAGCTCATTCAATGCTGTCCTAGTGCCAGCCTCTGACTGTGGTGGTATGTAAACAGTTACGAAGAACAGATGAAAACTCTCCTGGTAGGTAGTGTGGTCTACAGCTTATCACGAGATACTCTACCTCAGGCGAGCAATAGCTCGAGACTTCCTTAGATATCGTAACCCGCTGTTATTTTCAAAAATACACTAGTCCGCCGCCTTGTCTTACCCAGGCTGCTGTTCTAACCTTCCGGGATCACGTACCAGCCAGCCAGCTGTATGTTGATATTGTAATTGTTCAGCCATGACTCCATGAAGCATAAAGAGATATTTGCCGTTTTTAATGTCCGTTGGTAGTATAATCTTCCGCGTAACTGCGATTTTATTCTCAATGGTGCACGTTTGCTAGCAGAATGGAGGGAAGTGGGGGTTTATTCGCTGTACCTGTGAATTCTCAGAAGGCAGCCCACCCCCCTTGACCCCTATTTTCTCAACCTCTCTTCACGCAGATCATGGGGATCGGGGACTGTTCGAGGAAGCAGTATATCCTTCACATCGGGCTGCGGTCAAAAAAAGGATTCTGAAGGTCCTTGGTCAGTATAGCAGTCCTGATGTCAGCTAGTTGGTGAGCAGTTATTTCCATCGGTCATGCACAGACTGTAAGTCGCTTGGGATGGCGCTTGCTAAATGGCATATATTATTATATATTATAAGTTACAAAATAAGCAACATTTAAAAAATAAAAATAAGTCCCAAACAATGTAAATAAACAAACAAACAAAAACAATCGGCTGGGGAACGTAAAACGTCTGCCTTCTTCTCCTAGCCATCTTTTCTGTATATTCAGGCTTTCTCCATGACACTAAAGCCATGACATTTCTTAAATTTAAGCAGAGCACAATAACACTCCACAGGTTTATATTATGTTTAAAAATACTTTTCCACCTTCCAAAGTGTGTTGGTGTGTGTTATGCCCTCTCACTGGAGATTTTGCTGATGTTGCAGTCGTAAATTGTTCCACTGTCCAGACTTTCCTATAATATTTCTTACACACAACCTGTACACAGGGAAGTCCAAGTATGAAACAATACAGTACACCTCAGCCAGGTTTCTTAGCTTAGTGACAATATATAAAATACCAAACATTGGTAAAAAAACAAACATATTATTTTGAAAAGTTAAGGCTTAGAAAAGCAACATTTTGTAGGAATGGTAAGGAATGGTAAATGATGTGTTTATCTTGTAGTAATGGATTCATTTCACAGTCTTGCAAATCCAGTTAGCTTTGACAAAATAAAAATAAAATCCTAAACAGTTGAAATCATAAGGTGAACTGTGCAGTGTTCACCCCAGTGCATTGTTATTGTTTTTGTTTTGTTGATGAAACAGAGGAGAGAAATCCAGCAGAGAGATTTTGTTTTTTAAATAAGACTGCTTTCACAAGCCTGGTCCCAGATCTGTTTGAGGCAGCTGACAACTCCACAAGACAGCACAAACAGATCTGGGAACAGGCTAGCCTCATCAACTGGCCCCTGATACTCAGATTAACTCATAGTAATGCTCCCATTCAAGGCGCATTTGACTGATTAATCTATTCAGCTTCACTGATCATCATACCACTCTCCTTTGTTTTGTAAACATTAAAGAAATTCACAAAAGTAGTGCACTGGGCCTTTATTAGTCCTATATTAGCGGACCCGATGTAGCCATCAGTAGCAGACTGATATACACTCCCCCTGTCAAAATGCAGCACTCCCAAACATTTTTATGTGGCTATGCACATGTTGATTGTGCAGTTGCACTGAGGACAGGATATTTTGGTCAGGTCTCATCTTTGATTGAATGTTTCCTATTTGGATTGTAAATATCAGTTTTTTCTTACAAACAACCTGGGCCTTTAGCTACCCCTTGCATAAGGACAACTAGTCCCTGAGAGGCTTCAGCTAAAAATCAGCCTGAGAAACAGAAAGCAGCAAGAGACTAAATGTTCATCATGTACTGTATATTCTTAAGTCTGTTTTTGCATTATGCCCACAGACAAAAGAGATCCTTATTGACACTGAAGTACTTAGGGTCTTACCCCATTAAAATACGTCCATCCCATATGACACCCAGAGCCCAAAACCAAAAAGACCCCAAAATCCCATCAACCCTCAGCTGCCTCTGAATATATCCCTGAAAACAGAATACTGTATATCCATACCTCACAGTGAGGTTGACCACACTTCTCCCCCTCTCACCCACATAGAGCCAGAGCTGTCTGTGTTGTTTTACAGGATGCAACCATTTGTATCTCTATCAAATCATTTCTGGTTAACAAGTACCTTACAATGATTGTTTTCAATTAAAATTGTCAAAAATAAACAAAAATAGCTTCTTAGAAAAGAGCAATTTCTCAAGCTAGAATTTAGCTAGGGCTGTCTGGGAGTGGTCTGAGTAAGGGGCCTAGTTGGATGAGCCTAATGGGAGGGATATGTCACCTGAAAACGACCTGTTATTGGTAGAGAGGTTTGAAACTGTCTTTGTTATTGGTCTATTAATTTCTACTGCGGCAGGCCAAAATTCCACCCATGTAAACATAGCTGCGGGAATTATGGGTGTGGAGGGTGCTGCAGCATCCCCTGATAAATCTGAATAAATATAAAACATAAATACAGAAACAAATATATAAATGCAACATGCAACAATTTAAAAGATTTTACTGAGTTACTGTTCATATAAGGAAATCAGTCAATTGAAATAAATAAATTAGACCCTAATCTATGGATTTCACATGAAAGGGAATACAGATATGCATCTGTTGGTCACAGAACTTTTTTAAAAGTAGGCGCATGGATCAGAAAACCAGTCAGTATCTGGTGGGACCAACATTTGCCTCATGCAACGCCTCACATTTTCTTTGCATAGAGTTTATCAGGCAGTTGACTGTGGCCTGTGGAATATTGTCCCACTCCTCTTCAATGGCTGTGCCAAGTTGCTGGATATTGGCGGGAACTGGAACACTCCATCCTACACGTCAATCCAGAGCATCCCAAACATGCTCAATGGGTGACATGGTAAGTATGCAGGCCATGGAAGAACTGGGCCATTTTCTTCTTCCCGGAATTGTGTACAGATCCTTGCAACATGGGGCCGTGGCTATCATGCTGAAACATGAGGTGAGGGCGGCAGATGAATGGCACGACAATGGGCCTCAGGATCTCATCACGGTATGTCTGTGCATTCAAATTGCCAACGATAAAATACAATTGTGTTCATTGTCCGTAGTTTATGCCTGCCCATACCATAACCCCACCGCCACCATGGGGCACTCTGTTCACAAAATTGACATCAGCAAAACCGCTCGCCCACACGATGCCATACACGTGGTCTGCGGTTGTGAGGCGGGTTGGATGTACTGCCAAATTCTCTAAAACGACATTGGAGGCGGATTATGGTAGGGAAAATAACATTCAATTCTCTGGCAACAGCTCTGGTGGACATTCCTGCGGTCAGCATGCCAATTGCCAAGGTGTACCTGTGTAATGATCATACTGTTTAATCAGCTTCTTGATATGCCACACTTGGAAAGGGTAAAATGCTCACGAACAGGGATGTAAACAAATTTGTGGACACAATTTTTGAGAAATTAGCTTTTTGTGCATATGGAACATTTCTGTGATCTTTTATTTCAGCTCATGAAACATGGGAACAACACTTTACATGTTGCATTTCTATTCTTGTTCAGTGTGTATCCTTTTTTTTGTGAAAAATATATTTTCCCACAGAAGTAGTCTACTGGGCCTTTATTACCCCTGTATGTGCAGACCAAAATAGCCATCAGCCATCAACAAAAACAATGACAGCCCCCCCACCCCGAAACATCTTGCTGTAGCCATGCATGCAAAACAAGCAGACATTTTCACAGTTTTTCCCCATCCCTAGCAAACACAGTTGATTAAACGAATTGCATTCTTAACTGAAGATCATGATTAGTTGATAATTGGAGTCAGGTGTGTTAGCTGGGGCAAAAGTGTGACACCAATCAGGTCCCGAGGACTGAATTGTTTACTGTGTGCGTTTGTGTCACTTAGTGTTTGGTGTTTTTCAAGTGTACTGTGATCCTGCGGCTACTGTTTCTCAGTACTATATTTATCCTTAAACACTGATTTCTGGTCTCTTCTCTGCACCTGGGTCCAACCTCACCACATCAGAAGATATTTTTCTAATGGCAGTCAAGCATCAATCATCATGTCACCAGAATAAGACCCTCAATATTTATTGGAAAGGATAATCAAGCTCATCACCATGCACTTTCACCAACCTGGGAAGTGCATCGTCATTTATTTAATCTAAAAACTCTGGTTTCCGAGTCGTAGTGGGAGGACCACACACCATATCGTCGGTGACTCCAAATTTACTTCGATATGATGGTTATTATATCAATTTTTGCACATAAAGACATTTCCATTGCCATTTCTGGCATAATTTATTTTACAGACACAAAAAAGTCCCAACCATGGAGCGTATTTTGTTTTGTCGAGATTAGTAAAGTTTCCCAACACATTTGCTGTTTCCATCACAGCTGTCATTATTTTATGTAGTATGACTTTACGCGATAAGAATTGTGGTTGGAAAAGTGGTTAGTAACCATGATTCCATTCAACCTTTTTATGGGAGTAAAGTACATGTCGGATAAAAAAATGTCATGACATGTCTGATGGGAAACAGCAAATCGGTCTGTAAAATGTACAAATGTCGACAAAACAAAATATGCTCAATCTTTTTGTGTCAGTGAAATTTATTCTGCGAGAAATTAGTTTTGGAAAGAATGCAGTTTATTAGGCTACAGATTAAATATATTATGATGAACTTCACAAGGTGGTGAAAGTTGAAAGTTCTCCTTTGCAATAAATATTGAGGATCTTATTCTAGAGACATGATGATCGATACATGTCTGCAGTTTGACAAATACAAATAATCGTATTTTTTCTCACATATTAATCTCATCATGTAGGTTATCCTACCCGCACTGTATCTGTTAACTGTTGGCTAGAGCACACCTGCCACGACCAGACTGGGAACGCACAATCGCAATATACATATTGTTTTCCAAAACCATCAGTAGAGTTAAATGCTTTGGAAACCCATTTAACTTTTATTCTTTATTCGGTACGTGTGAATTTAACAGCAAAAGTTATTTTTATGTACACTACATCATCAGACACAGCCTTTTATCCGCAACATATCAATTTGATGGGAACAGGTAGACCACCTGACCCCAGGACACTCACCCAGACCTTTAGGTAGACCACCTGACCCCAGGACACTCACCCAGACCTTTAGGTAGACCACCTGACCCCAGGACACTCACCCAGACCTTTAGGTAGACCACCTGACCCCAGGACACTCACCCAGACCTTTAGGTAGACCACCTGACCCCAGGACACTCACCCAGACCTTTAGGTAGACCACCTGACCCCAGGACACTCACCCAGACCTTTAGGTAGACCACCTGACCCCAGGACACTCACCCAGACCTTTAGGTAGACCACCCGACCCCAGGACACTCACCCAGACCTTTAGGTAGACCACCCGACCCCAGGACACTCACCCAGACCTTTAGGTAGACCACCCGACCCCAGGACACTCACCCAGACCTTTAGGTAGACCACCTGACCCCAGGACACTCACCCAGACCTTTAGGTAGACCACCTGACCCCAGGACACTCACCCAGACCTTTAGGTAGACCACCTGACCCCAGGACACTCACCCAGACCTTTAGGTAGACCACCTGACCCCAGGACACTCACCTAGACCTTTAGGTAGACCACCTGACCCCAGGACACTCACCCAGACCTTTAGGTAGACCACCCAACCCCAGGACACTTATCCAGACTTACAAGTAGACCACCTGACCCCTGGACACTCATCCAGACCTTTAGGTAGACCACCTGACCCCAGGACACTCACCAAGACCTTTAGGTAGACCACCCAACCCCAGGACACTTATCCAGACTTACAAGTAGACCACCTGACCCCTGGACACTCATCCAGACCGATACATAGACCACCAGACTGCAGCTATGACAGACCCAAAGCACAGACACGTAGATCACAGCCCAACAGGTCACTGAAACAGACTCAAAGCCTTGCAGAACCATCTAAGACCAAGCTGCTAAAACACATCCTGGGGAAAGATGTTTAAAAGCCAAGCCTACTGCTGCTGCATGGTCTCCTCCAGTCTATCTGCATGTCTGAAGATTATTTTATGGCTTTTTAGGTCATTGTGCTGTTCTTCTGACGTCTGGTGTGCTTCTCTTTCAGAAAATCTGTTAACAGACGTTGTATTTGTTTGTGACTGCGTACGTGATCTTAATATGTTGCCAGAGAATGTGCATCTGTTCATTGACTTTAGTTTTAGACTCTCCTTTTATTATAAGACAAGTCAGTCACCCTATGGTGCTGCCTGCTGAAAGGGAACTGTAAGGTAAGATACATTTGACTCCAGTCCTGTGATTCAGTGACCAGAGACGACAAAGATGTTTCAGTTTTCAGAAGGCTTTGTATATTTATTATTTGTTCTGAACTAAAGTCATTGAAAATTGTTGTATAGGTCTGTAAACTCTTCCTGTAATAATAATATGAAAGTCTGACCTGTAACAATATAGCACTAGCTTTTATTAACAAAATCATTTGCCATACATACAGATCTTCTCGTGTTAAATAGCAGTATTGGTTTACAGTTGTAGTCAGTTGAGTGAAAGAATAATTATTTAAACATTGAACATCATAGACGTGAACCACAGTGGACTGTTTAGGCTACTGATTAGTGACATCAATACTATAACACATGTGCAAACACACAGGTTGGAATGGAAGGCAGCGTCACTATGAAAAGCTGGTTTTTATATGGTTTTTCTCATTCATTCATCATTCACAAATCATGCTTGTTGAAGGCTTTTACAACCCACAGTATCTAGCAGGGTTGGGATCAAGTCCATTTCAATTCAGTCAACTCTGGAAGTAAACTGAGATTCCAATTCCACATTTTGCTAATTGAGAAGCACTTAGGGAAATTGGTATTTCAGTTACTTCAGAGTTGACTGAAGTGGAATGGAATTGACCCCAGCCCTGGTATCTTGATGCTAAGGTCACATTTGAGTGAACAAATGATAGTAATACCAGTACAGTGCAGTCTCAAATGGAATGTACTTGAGGTTCTACACACTCCTATAGTTTAGCCCTTGAAGTTGAAGAGGTCAAGGTTGATGAGT
>NC_060174.1:96524904-96530141 GCF_021184085.1 Oncorhynchus gorbuscha | reverse complement strand
ACATAGGGAGAGAAAGAGTGGAGGAGGGACATAGGGAGAGGAAGAGGGAGAGAAAGAAAAGACAGGAGAGACATAGGGAGAGGAAGAGGGAGAGAAAGAAAAGACAGGAGAAACATAGGGAAAGGAAGAGGGAGATAAAGAAAAGACAGGAGAGACATAGGGAGAGGAAGAGGGAGAGAAAGAAAAGACAGGAGAAACATAAGGAAAGGAAGAGGGAGAGAAAGAAAAGACAGGAGAGACATAGGGAGAGGAAGAGGGAGAGAAAGAAAAGACAGGAGAAACATAGGGAGAAGGAAGAGGGAGATAAAGAAAAGACAGGAGAGACATAGGGAGAGGAAGAGGGAGAGAAAGAAAAGACAGGAGAAACATAGGGAAAGGAAGAGGGAGATAAAGAAAAGACAGGAGAGACATATGGAGAGGAAGAGGGAGAGAAAGAAAAGACAGGAGAAACATAAGGAAAGGAAGAGGGAGAGAAAGAAAAGACAGGAGAGACATAGGGAGAGGAAGAGGGAGAGAAAGAAAAGACAGGAGAGACATAGGGAAAGGAAGAGGGAGATAAAGAAAAGACAGGAGAAACATAGGGAAAGGAAGAGGGAGAGAAAGAAAAGACAGGAGAAACATAGGGAGAGGAAGAGGGAGAGAAAGAAAAGACAGGAGAGACATAGGGAGAGGAAGATTGAGAGAAAGAAAAGAAAAGAGGAGAGGAGAAAAAAGAGGAGAGGAGAGAAAAGAGAAGATAGAAAAGAGGAGAGGAGAGAAAAGAGAAGATAGAAAAGAGGAGAGAAGAGACAAAAGAGAAGGGGAGAAGAGAAGAGAAGAGAGAAAAGCAGAAAAGGGAGAAGAGGAGAAAAGGGAAAAAAAGGAGAGAAAAGGAGAAAAGAAGAGAAGAAGGAAAAAAAGAGAAAAGGAAAAAAGAAGAGAAAAGGAAAAAGAAGAGAAGAGGAGGAGAGGAGGAGAAAAGGAGAAAAGGAGAGAAAAGGAAAATGAAGAGAAGGAGGAGAGGGAGAGAGAAGGAAAAGAGGAGAGAAAAGGAAAAGAAGAGAGAAAAGGAAAAAAGAAGAGAGAAAAGGAGAAAGGAGAAGAGAAAAGGAAAAGAGGAGAGAAAAGGTAGAAAGAGGAGAGAAAAGGAAAAAAGAAGAGAAAAGGAAAAAAGAAGAGAAAAGGAAAAAAGAGGAGAGAAAAGGAAAAAAGAAGAGAAGAGGAGGGAGGAGAGGAGAGAAAAGGAAAAAAGAGGAGAGAAAAGGAAAAAAGAGGAGAGAAAAGGAAAAAAGAAGAGAAAAGGAAAAAAGAAGAGAAAAGGAAAAAAGAAGAAAAGGAAAAAGAGGAGAGAAAAGGAAAAAAGAGGAGAGAAAAGGTTTTAAAACATAAAATATTTATTATTTATATTATTACTATTATTTATTATTACTACTTACATTTATTACTTACTTATTACTTATTATTTATTACTTATTTCATTACTTTCTTACATTTACATTAATACACATTACTATTACTTATTATTTACTATTTACATTAATATTTACACATTACTATTACTAATATTTATTACTTACATAATATTTCTATGGAGAGGAGAGGAGAGGAGTAGGAGCAGACTAGGACTAGCTATTCGGCAGAACCTGTTCTAATTGAATGTTTATCCTAGAGGGGTATAGACTGTAGATTGAACAGTGGAATGTGATAGCACCATCTACTTGTGCTTCATTTTACTGCAAAACAAGGTGAATAGTCACTCAAAACAGTGATTTATTGAACTAGACTGTTGTCCTTCAACTTCCTGTTCTTCAAACCTTCTTGGGACTCACGGGGTGCAGGTTTGTATTACAACCCAGTGCTACTAAGGCTGCATTTGACAGGCACCCCAGATATATTTTTCACTAGTGGTCCTTTGACCAATCAGATCTGGAATAAAACTGCGTAAGAAAAGATCTGATGTGATTAGTCAAAATGAGTGTGAAGGATCACAGGTGGGCTGCCTGTCTGCCTTTAACATAATTCACTTTAAATCAAGGGCTTGATAATGAGTTGATGGATTGATAGGTTGATTGCCAGTCTTACCAGTTTCTTGAAGAGGTGTCGACTAGACCTTCTCATCCACTGTTGTATGTGAGGAGGAGAGCGTCGTAGAACTCCTTAATGGATCTAAAGATGTCTTGGATCTTATAGAAGATGGTCTCTACCTGCTGTATGGTCAGCACCGGCTGGGACGTGGTGGCTGTCGCCTTCAGGGGGCGCATGGGCTGCACACACACACACACACACACACACACACACACACACACACACACACACACACACACACACACACACACACACACACACACACACACACACACACACACACACACACACACACACACACACACACACACACACACACACACACACACACACACAGAGAAGAGAGTTAATATATGTGTATGTCTGTAAACAAGCACTGACACTTTCAACAGATAAATAATCATTATCCTGGGCAGTGGTCAACAGATAAATAATCATTATCCTGGGCAGTGGTCAACATATAAGTAATCATTATCCTGGGCAGTGGTCAACAGATAAGTAATCATTATCCTGGGCAGTGGTCAACAGATAAATAATCATTATCCTGGGCAGTGGTCAACAGATAAATAATCATTATCCTGGGCAGTGGTCAACAGATAAGTAATCATTATCCTGGGCAGTGGTCAACAGATAAATAATCATTATCCTGGGCAGTGGTCAACAGATAAATAATCATTATCCTGGGCAGTGGTCAACAGATAAATAATCATTATCCTGGGCAGTGGTCAACAGATAAGTAATCATTATCCTGGGCAGTGGTCAACAGATAAATAATCATTATCCTGGGCAGTGGTCAACAGATAAATAATCATTATCCTGGGCAGTGGTCAACAGATAAGTAATCATTATCCTGGGCAGTGGTCAACAGATAAATAATCATTATCCTGGGCAGTGGTCAACAGATAAATAATCATTATCCTGGGCAGTGGTCAACAGATAAATCATCATTATCCTGGGCAGTGGTCAACAGATAAATCATCATTATCCTGGGCAGTGGTCAACAGATAAATAATCATTATTATTATTATCATTATTATTAGCGCTTATCAGGAAGATAGGCCTTAACCCTAGCACTGTAGGAAGATAAGCCTCAACCCTAGCACTGCAGGAAGATAAGCCTCAACCCTAGCACTGCGGGAAGATAAGCCTCAACCCTAGCACTGCGGGAAGATAAGCCTCAACCCTAGCACTGCAGGAAGATAAGCCTCAACCCTAGCACTGCAGGAAGATAAGCCTCAACCCTAGCACTGCAGGAAGATAAGCCTCAACCCTAGCACTGCAGGAAGATAAGCCTCAACCCTAGCACTGCAGGAAGATAAGCCTCAACCCTAGCATTGCAGGAAGATAAGCCTCAACCCTAGCATTGCAGGAAGATAAGCCTCAAACCTAGCATTGCAGGAAGATAAGCCTCAACCCTAGCATTGCAGGAAGATAAGCCTCAACCCTAGCACTGCAGGAAGATAAGCCTCAACCCTAGCACTGCAGGAAGATAAGCCTCAACCCTAGCATTGCAGGAAGATAAGCCTCAACCCTAGCATTGCAGGAAGATAAACCTCAACCCTAGCATTGCAGGAAGATAAGCCTCAACCCTAGCACTGCAGGAAGATAAGCCTCAACCCTAGCACTGCAGGAAGATAAGCCTCAACCCTAGCACTGCAGGAAGATAAGCCTCAACCCTAGCACTGCAGGAAGATAAGCCTCAACCCTAGCACTGCGGGAAGATAAGCCTCAACCCTAGCACTGCGGGAAGATAAGCCTCAACCCTAGCACTGCAGGAAGATAAGCCTCAACCCTAGCACTGCAGGAAGATAAGCCTCAACCCTAGCACTGCAGGAAGATAAGCCTCAACCCTAGCATTGCAGGAAGATAAGCCTCAACCCTAGCATTGCAGGAAGATAAGCCTCAACCCTAGCATTGCAGGAAGATAAGCCTCAACCCTAGCATTGCAGGAAGATAAGCCTCAACCCTAGCACTGCAGGAAGATAAGCCTCAACCCTAGCACTGCAGGAAGATAAGCCTCAACCCTAGCACTGCAGGAAGATAAGCCTCAACCCTAGCACTGCAGGAAGATAAGCCTCAACCCTAGCACTGCAGGAAGATAAGCCTCAACCCTAGCACTGCGGGAAGATAAGCCTCAACCCTAGCACTGCGGGAAGATAAGCCTAACCTAGCACTGCAGGAAGATAAGCCTCAACCTCTAGCCTCAAGATAAGCCTCAACCTGTTGCGGAGATAAACCTCAACCTAGCATTTGTGGGAGGAATAAAGCTAGGTTTTACCTGGGAGGAACAGGATCTACTGGAGGATGAGGAGGTTGTGGACCTTCAAAAACCATTCTGAAAAACTGGATATTGGACCCTGTTCAGTGTTTAATGTCATGATATTGCTCATGATGTGATGTAGAAAGGCTACTAGTTTCACTCCCATTCTACAGAAGAGAACAGGATGTGACATCATGCTGCAGTTGCATCACCGCTGCCAGTTGGACAGTCATTGTAATTTTCTGTCTGGGGAAAAACTTGGCCTTGTCCTGTTCTAAATGTGACTGACTAACCACTAATAGCACTCCAGAATGTGTCAGGCTTCTTAGAAAACGGTGCTGGAAACCCACCCTCGATCTGACTCTAGTGGAACCACTGGCCTGAGGGGCTAATGCTGTCCTGTACTGTCCCATACAAACAGCACTCTTAAGGTAGGTGTATGTGTGTGCGTGCGTGTGCGTGTGCGTGTGTGTGTGCACGCGCGTGTCACCAGTAGTAGAGCCTCCAGCTGGTTGATGTAGATCTCCTCACTGGCCAGGAAGCCAGACAGAACCAGTTTCTTCATCTCCAGACCCTTTTCTATGTCCCCCTGTAGAGCAAAAGGAGAGACAGAGACAGGAGAGAGCGAGTGACAGAGACAGGAGAGAGAGAGAGAGAGAGAGAGAGAGAGAGGAGAGAGAGAGAGAGAGAGAGAGAGAGAGAGAGAGAGAGAGAGAGACAGGAGAGAGAGAGACAGAGAGAGAGAGACAGGAGAGAGAGAGAGACAGGAGAGAGAGAGAGAGACAGGAGAGAGAGAGAGACAGGAGAGAGAGAGAGACAGGAGAGAGAGAGAGAGACAGGAGAGAGAGAGAGAGAGACAGGAGAGAGAGAGAGAGAGACAGAGAGAGAGAGAGAGAAAGGAGAGAGAGAGAAA
>NC_060174.1:96509076-96524804 GCF_021184085.1 Oncorhynchus gorbuscha | reverse complement strand
CTTCTCTCTCCTACTCTCACCGCTCTCCTGCATCCCTTTCTTCCTGTATCTCTCTCCTCCTCTCATCTCACCGCTCTCTCCCTCATCTCTCTCTTTCTCGTCCTCTCATCTCTCTTTTACTCTCACTGCTCTCTCTGCATCTTCTCTCTCCTCTCACCGCTCTCATCTCTCTCTCTGCATCTTCTCTCTCATCTCTCTCTCCTCCTCTCATCTCTCTCTCTGCATCTTCTCTCTCCCTACTCTCTGCATTTTCTCTCTCCTACTCTCACCGCTCTCTCCTCATCTCTCTCTCTCTCTCTCTCTCCTCTCTCTCTCATCTTCTCTCTCCTACTCTCACTGCTCTCTCTGCATTTCTCTCTCCTCCTCTCATCTCTCTCTCTGCATCTTCTCTCTCCTACTCTCACCGCTCTCTGCATCTTCTCTCTCCTACTCTCACCGCTCTCTCTGCATCTTCTCTCTCCTACTCTCACCTCTCTCTGCATCTTCTCTGCATCTTCTCTCTCCTACTCTCACCGCTCTCTCTGCATCTTCTCTCTCCTACTCTCACCGCTCTCTCTGCATCTTCTCTCTCCTACTCTCACCGCTCTCTCTGCATCTTCTCTCTCCTACTCTCATCTCTCTCTCTGCATCTTCTCTCTCCTACTCTCACCGCTCTCTCTGCATCTTCTCTCTCCTACTCTCACCGCTCTCTCTGCATCCCTTTCTTCCTCTTCTCTCTCCTATCTCTCTCCTCCTCTCCTCTCCTCTCATCTCACCACTCTCTCCTCATCTCTCTCTTTCTCGTCCTCTCATCTCTCTCTCTTACTCTCACTGCTCTCTCTGCATCTTCTCTCTCCTACTCTCACCGCTCTCTCCTCATCTCTCTCTCTCCTCCTCTCATCTCTCTCTCTGCATCTTCTCTCTCCTACTCTCACCGCTCTCTCCTCATCTCTCTCTCTCCTCCTCTCATCTCTCTCTCTGCATCTTCTCTCTCCTACTCTCACCGCTCTCTCTGCATCTTCTCTCTCCTCTCTCACCGCTCTCTGCATCTTCTCTCTCCATCTTCTCTCTCTCTACTCTCATCTCTCTCTCTGCATCTTCTCTCTCCTACTCTCACCGCTCTCTCTGCATCTTCTCTCTCTCTCACCGCTCTCTCTGCATCTTTCTCTCTCCTACTCCTCTGCTCTCTGCATCTTCTCTCTCCATCTTCTCTCTGCATCTTCTCTCTCCTACTCTCACCGCTCTCTCTGCATGTTCTCTCTCTACTCTCACCGCTCTCTCTGCATCTTCTCTCTCCTACTCTCACTGCTCTCTCTGCATCTTCTCTCTCTACTCTCACCGCTCTCTCTGCATCTTCTCTCTCCTACTCTCACCGCTCTCTCTGCATCTTCTCTCTCCTACTCTCTCCTACTCACCGCTCTCTCTGCATCTTCTCTCTCCTACTCTCACCACTCTCTCTGCATCTTCTCTCTCCTACTCTGCTCTCTCTGCATCTTCTCTCTCCTACTCTCACCGCTCTCTGCATCTTCTCTCTCCTACTCTCATCTGCTCTCTCTGCATCTTCTCTCTCCTACTCTCACCGCTCTCTCTGCATGTTCTCTCTCTACTCTCATCTCTCTCTCTGCATCTTCTCTCTCCTACTCTCACCGCTCTCTGCTGCATCTTCTCTCCTACTCTCACCGCTCTCTCTGCATCTTCTCTCTCCTACTCTCACCGCTCTCTGCATCTTCTCTCTCCTACTCTCACCGCTCTCTCTGCATCTTCTCTCTCCTACTCTCACCGCTCTCTGCATCTTCTCTCTCCTACTCTCACCGCTCTCTCTGCATCTTCTCTCTCCTACTCTCATCTCTCTCTCTGCATCTTCTCTCTCCTACTCTCACCGCTCTCTCTGCATCTTCTCTCTCCTACTCTCACCGCTCTCTGCATCTTCTCTCTCCTACTCTCACCGCTCTCTCTGCATCTTCTCTCTCCTACTCTCACCGCTCTCTGCATCTTCTCTCTCCTACTCTCACCGCTCTCTCTGCATCTTCTCTCTCCTACTCTCACCGCTCTCTGCATCTTCGCTCTCCTACTCTCACTGCTCTTTCTGCATCTTCTCTCTCCTACTCTCACCGCTCTCTTTGCATCTTCTCTCTCCTACTCTCACCGCTCTCTCTGCATCCCTTTCTTCCTGTATCTCTCTCCTCCTCTCATCTCACCGCTCTCTCCTCATCTCTCTCTTTCTCGTCCTCTCATCTCTCTCTCTTACTCTCACTGCTCTCTCTGCATCTTCTCTCTCCTACTCTCACCGCTCTCTCCTCATCTCTCTCTCCTC
Organism: Oncorhynchus gorbuscha; assembly: GCF_021184085.1. Classification (NCBI taxonomy): domain Eukaryota; kingdom Metazoa; phylum Chordata; class Actinopteri; order Salmoniformes; family Salmonidae; genus Oncorhynchus; species Oncorhynchus gorbuscha. The sequence continues at coordinate 96,522,511 of NC_060174.1, read as the reverse complement.
CTCTCATCTCTCTCTCTTCATCTTCTCTCTCCTACTCTCACCGCTCTCTCCTCATCTCTCTCTCTCCTCCTCTCATCTCTCTCTCTGCATCTTCTCTTTCCAACTCTCACCGCTCTCTCGTCATCTCTCTCTCTCCTCCTCTCATCTCTCTCTCTGCATCTTCTCTCTCCTACTCTCACCGCTCTCTGCATCTTCTCTCTCCTACTCTCACCGCTCTCTCTGCATGTTCTCTCTCCTACTCTCACCGCTCTCTCTGCATTTTCTCTCTCCTACTCTCACAGCTCTCTGCATCTTCTCTCTCCTACTCTCACCGCTCTCTCTGCATCTTCTCTCTCTCTCTCCCGCTCTCTCTGCATGTTCTCTCTCCTACTCTCACTGCTCTCTCTGCATCTTCTCTCTCTACTCTCCCCGCTCTCTCTGCATCTTCTCTCTCCTACTCTCACCGCTCTCTGCATCCCTTTCTTCCTGTATCTCTCTCCTCCTCTCATCTCACCGCTCTCTCCTCATCTCTCTCTTTCTCGTCCTCTCATCTCTCTCTCTTACTCTCACTGCTCTCTCTGCATCTTCTCTCTCCTACTCTCACCGCTCTCTCTGCATCCCTTTCTTCTTGTATCTCTCTCCTCCTCTCATCTCTCTCTCCTCCTCTCACCGCTCTCTCCTCCTCTCACCGCTCTCTCTGCATCCTTTTCTTCTTGTATCTCTCTCCTCCTCTCACCGCTCTCTCCTTATCTCTCTCTCTCCTCATCTTATCTCTCTCTCCTCCTCTCATCTCTCTCTCCTCCTCTCACCGCTCTCTCCTCATCTCTCTCTCTCTCCTCATCTCATCTCTCGCTCCTCCTCTCGTCTCTCTCTCCTCCTCTCGTCTCTCTCTCTTCCTCTCACCGCTCTCTCCTCATCTCATCTCACCACTCTCTCTGCATCCCTTTCTTCCTGTATCTCTCTCCTCCTCTCACTGCTCTCTCCTCCTCCCATCTCTCTCTCCTCCTCCCATCTCTCTCTCCTCCTCTCATCTCTCTCTCCTCCTCTCATCTCTCTCTCCTCCTCTGACCGCTCTCTCCTCATCTCTCTCTCTCCTCCTCTCATCTCTCTCTCCTCCTCTCATCTCTCTCTCCTCCTCTCATCTCTCTCTCTCCTCCTCTCATCTCTCTCTCCTCCTCTCATCTCTCTCTCCTCCTCTGACCGCTCTCTCCTCATCTCTCTCTCTCCTCCTCTCATCTCTCTCTCCTCCTCTCATCTCTCTCTCCTCCTCTCACCGCTCTCTCTGCATCCTTTTCTTCTTGTATCTCTCTCCTCCTCTCACCGCTCTCTCCTTATCTCTCTCTCTCCTCATCTTATCTCTCTCTCCTCCTCTCATCTCTCTCTCCTCCTCTCACCGCTCTCTCCTCATCTCTCTCTCTCTCCTCATCTCATCTCTCGCTCCTCCTCTCGTCTCTCTCTCCTCCTCTCGTCTCTCTCTCTTCCTCTCACCGCTCTCTCCTCATCTCATCTCACCACTCTCTCTGCATCCCTTTCTTCCTGTATCTCTCTCCTCCTCTCACTGCTCTCTCCTCATCTCTCTCTCTCTCCTCCTCCCATCTCTCTCTCCTCCTCTCATCTCTCTCTCCTCCTCTCATCTCTCTCTCCTCCTCTGACCGCTCTCTCCTCATCTCTCTCTCTCTCCTCCGCTCATCTCTCTCTCCTCCTCTCATCTCTCTCTCCTCCTCTCACCGCTCTCTCTGCATCCTTTTCTTCTTGTATCTCTCTCCTCCTCTCACCGCTCTCTCCTCATCTCTCTCTCTCCTCATCTCATCTCTCTCTCCTCCTCTCATCTCTCTCTCCTCCTCTCATCTCTCTCTCCTCCTCTCACCGCTCTCTCCTCATCTCTCTCTCTCCTCATCTCACCTCTCTCTCCTCCTCTCGTCTCTCTCTCCTCCTCTCGTCTCTCTCTCCTCCTCTCACCGCTCTCTCCTCATCTCTCTCTCCTCCTCTCATCTCTCTCTCTTCCTCTCACCTCTCTCATCTTTCTATCCTCCCCTCTGCTCTCTTTCCTCCCCTCTGCTCTATCTCATCTAACTCTCTCCTCCTAACATCTCTCTCTCTCTCTCTCCCCTCTGCTCTTTCCTCCCCTCATCTCTCTCCTCCTCTCATCTCTCGCTCCTCCTCTCATCTCTCTCTTCCTCTCATCTCTCTCTCCTCTCATCTCTCTCATCTTTCTCTCCTCCCCTCTGCTCTCTCTCCTCCTCTCATCTCTCTCTCTCCCATCTGCGCTCTTATCTCTCTCTCCTCTCGTCTGCTCTCTTTTATCCCCTCTGCTCTCTCTCCTCCTCTCATCGCTCTCTCTCTCCTCTGCTCTCTTTTCTCTCTCCTCTGCTCTCTTATCTCTCTCTCCTCTCCTCTGCTCTCTTTTCTCCTCTCTGCTCTCTTTCCCCCCCTCTGCTCTCTTTCCTCCCCTCTGCTCTCTCTCCTCCTCTCTCTCTCTCTCTTTCCCTCTGCTCTCTTATCTCTCTTTTCCTCCCCTCTGCTCTCTTTCCTCCTCTCTGCTCTCTCTCCTCCTCTCAACTCTATCCTGCTCTCTTTCCTCCCCTCTGCTCTCTTATCTCTCTCTCCTCCCCTCTGCTCCCTATCCTCCTCTCAACTCTCTCTCCTCCTCTCATCTCATGCCCTCCCCTCTGCTCTCTCTCCTCCTCTCATCTCTCTCTTTCCCCTCTGCTCCCTATCCTCCTCTCAACTCTCACTCCTCCTCTCATCTCATGCCCTCCCCTCTGCTCTCTTCTTCGTACAGCTCAGAGTGCTGCTTAGTCTAAGAAATAAATCCAACATAATTGTAGGATTCTGCCTCTGTATTCTACCTGCTGTTTGTAAGTGTGCCAGACATACATGCGTAGCTACATAGTTTTACTATAATTAGCACAATCAGACATAGTTGACTTTGATTTATTTGGCTTATTTATCAGGCAGATTTCTATAATTTCCACCCTCAACTTCATGCAAACATGCCATTCTGAATGACTACTGTTCATATATCTGCTTGCTTTTTCTGTACTTCTATATTCCCATGTGTTTTTCTCCGTTCTCTGTTTAGCACGAGCCTCAAAGCAAAAAGCAAATGCTATGTTTGTTTGTTATCAAGAGAATTAGGGGGGGGGGGGGATAAAGTATCAATGAAATTAGTCCTCTATTGAAAGAGAAGAAGAAAAAGGAGGAAAGTGAGCCTGCGGTTCCCCTTTTCTCTCTCTTTGACAGCCCCCACTAACCTGTTATAAAAGAAGCCTTTTCAGAGGCTCTCGCCCAATCCCTTGGCTAGTCTGAGACTGGGACTGGGATGTCCTCATTAACACAGCTCTGTGAAGACAGTTTGCACCATCCATTAGATCGGATCTGACTGCCGTGTGATCTATTATTTGCCACAATCCAATGGAGTGGGTAGGAAGGAAGTAAATGAGTTAGAAGGAATGAGGGAGGGAGTTTGGGAGCCAGTCAGGTGAGGGAAGAGGTGGTTATTTTATCCGTTGTACCTGACCCTGTGCCTGCCTCCCCCTGGAACAATAACATCCATTTAATTGAGAGTGGGGGGAGATGAGTGGGGGAGAAGGGGCTTTGTGTGTGATGTGGTGGCTGTCTGCTAATGGGTGTAAGCCCTCGGGTGGAGGATCCCTCCTCCTTTAGAGAGCAGGCTTCAGAGGTTTGGGAGAGAGGGGGAGGGAGGAAGGGGAGATGGAGGGAGGGAGAGAGGGGGTGTGATGGTGAGGAGGAGAATACTGTAGGCTACATGAAACCGTCTTACAACTATAGAGTCCTGATACAGCTGGACTAACTGAGTCTGTGTTTGAGCGTTAAGGCTTTTGCAGTGGTGATGTGACTAGATATGTGTGGGCTTGGCTGTGCTGTAGTGTTTTCATCCGTGTATTCTACAGTCATTTCCAATAGCAGTGCAGTGGTGATGTGTAATGTTTAGTGTGGGTGGACAGAGCTGACAGATGGGTATTTGATTACGGTTACATTGTCCTTGATTAGCCTTATGTATAATGTGGGGATGCTATTTTATTACTCCTTGTGGACCAATGAGAATTGGCCAAAAAGTAGTCCATTTTCTTAGCGTTTTATCTTAGCAGTATATATGTGATGATGTGTCTAAGGAAATGTAGCTCTTGATCTACTAAAAACTAAATGTCGTTGATCGAATAAAGACTGCACGGGCTGCAATGCTTCCTGATTTTAAGAGGATGTTGAGGAGACAAAAGAGCTGTTTTGAAGAATAATATGTCTCTAAAATAGCAGCTGAAGTTAGCTCTGTACTGTGGCCCATAGACATCCTCTCCACAGCCTTATGCAACAGCCATTCAATAGGTTTCTATAGCTCTGGCATCTGCATAAAGACATCACGTCTCCTGTGGGATGATGGTGCTGTTTGCACACTCAGTTTCTGCTGCTGCTGCTGCTTCCAACACCCACAACAACAGATATTATGGAAATGTTCAGAATATGCGTCTCTCCGTCTCGGACTTCTCATAGTTCATTGCAGAGGGAATCGAATACATTATTTCCACATTTGTCTTGATCAGACATTGCCCAAGTTGTGCGGTACCTTCAGCTTCCTGCTGAGGTGCTTTTGTTCCTGGCCTTGCATTTAGGCCTGTAGACTCCGAGAAGGTACTGAATAGCAGTCTGGAGTTACATTTCTGTGATTTGCTCAAAGAAGTAAAAAACTGCAATAATGCATCAGCATTAGGGGAGACAGTATGAGAGCAACTAGACCCACTCACCTGCAGTAGGAGGCCATGAAGAGGCCGTGTCGGTCCTTCAGCCATTCCAAAGCACACAGACTGTGGCGTCCATTGGGGTTCCAGGCAGCAGGTGGTAAGTGACCCTGACAAGAAGACAGCTGCCTGTGGCTGAGGCCAGAGTGGAGCCAGGCCAGGGAAACTGGGACGACAAGGGGGAAGAGGGGGCTCAGTTGTGGAATGCACTCCTCAGGCTGTGTGGATGCAGTCCTAAAGAGGGCCTCTGTCCATCGGTCAGTGGCTGTGCACTCCTGCTTTTATGTCCTGTATAGCTGTAGAAAGGATTAGGCAGTTCTGAGAGGCCACTCCACATGTCTGACTGGGGTATACATGCATGTACACATGTAGACACACACACAACTGCTGGGAAAACAATGAGGAGAGAGAGAGAGTTCACCCCAGTTCATTCAGCCAGTGAGAAAGTTGAATGGCTGACTTCAGATTCCCGCTGTGTGTTTTGATTAAAGCGTGTCACCTTACCAGCAGGGCCTTATTTCAGCCACGAATATAGTGGATTCCTTATGACAATGATAGGCAGTTTAGTATTACCCCCACTGACTTGCCCAGAATGGGATGGTTAGTTTCCCCCTTATGGGGAGATTATGGGAAACTCCACTCCACTTGGCTCTATGGGAACCCAACCCCTACTGCTAAACTAGGCCTGGAAATACATGTCACAGATTAGCATTCCAATCAGCATTCACCTTCAGCATGTTATTGAAGAGGGTAATTACTGTGGAACAGGATCTGAGGGAATAGGAACACCGTAAATCAAATTAATGACTGGTTACATTTCGTAACCGCCGACCATCCTATGTTATAACATGTTAACTTCACCAGTTATTATTCAATGAGGACAATAAACATTTACAGGCACACCCATTTGCAGAGGTGAATTTTTTAGGAATTTGCCTGTTGTATCTGTGTCTGGTTTCAAGGGAAACTGAAGAACATTCCCATGTCCTCTTCATAAGTGCCTTCTGAATGTCATGTTCTGTCTGGGGCCTGGCTGTCCTCAACATATAAATGAACACTCCTTCCACTTGTCAGGTCATTAATCTCCTCCGCCCTAACCCTCATTTTCTCTCCATCTTGTATTCTCTCAGCATGGGCCCTTGGTGTTGGCTTTTGTCAGCCATTCAGGGGACAGTCTGACACGACACACACAGATGCACACAAACCTCTGTCTCTACTAGGCGACTCTCCCCAAGTAAAGATCAATGAGGAGATAGATGTATTATTCAGCACATTCATTTAGGGGTCTAGCGGCATTTGTGTGACCATTTTGGCAGGGTTATAAAGATAGTCCGGAAAATGATGAAGTTACAAGACAAGTACAGAGTATCAGGGAGGAGGAACAACTGATTAAAAGAGAGAAAAAGTGAGAGAGAAAGTGTGGTAGAGGGAGAGAGAGATGAGGGAGTAGGGGCCTGTCCCAGCTGTGTGTGTACGCGTCAGCGACAGAGCCATAAACAAGCCTCACTCATCCTCTCTCAGGGTAAAGTGAACTTTGTGTAAGCGTGTGTGTGTGTGTGTGTGTGTGTGTGTGTGTGTGTGTGTGTGTGTGTGTGTGTGTGTGTGTGTGTGTGTGTGTGTGTGTGTGTGTGTGTGTGTGTGTGTGTGTGTGTGTGTGTGTGTGTGTGTGTGTGTGTGTGTGTGTGTGTGATGTGACAGTGTAAAGTTCTGTTTTTGGAGGTGTGTGACAGAGGGAATGGGCAACAGAACATTATAGCACAGCCGAGGCTCGGCAGACACCGCTGAGGCAGACACAGAGAGATGTCAAGGCTGACACTTACTGTGGTCGCCAGCTACACTGTTTCTTCACCGAATGCTGATGTGCCCCGGGTCGAGCTAGCCGAGTGGAGGGACAGAACTAAAAGGAAGGTGTGGAGAGAGAGACGACAGGGAGAGAGAGAATATCGCCCAGCATAGCTGCTGTGCTTTGGGTCTGTGTCATCCCTTACAGTATGCAAAACAATAACAGTTTACATACAACAGCACCCACACGTCAGTTGAGTACCATAAGTTTGAACTCACTTTACCCAGAGTCCTTTACACAGGTGATGCTTTAGAATGTCAAGAGGCTGGGTTGTTTATGTCAAGGGTATGTATGTATGTATGTATGTATGTATGTATGTATGTATGTATGTATGTATGTATGTATGTATGTATGTATGTATGTATGTATGTATGTATGTATGTATGTATGTATGTATGTATGTATGTATGTATGTATGTATGTATGTATGTATGTATGTATGTATGTATGTATGTATGTATGTATGTATGTATGTATGTATGTATGTATGTATGTATGCAGAGAGCACTAATGGCCTGGTCTTTATACTGCTGTCATAACAGCAATAAGAGGTTAGGATGTGCACTTTCACAAGTTCCATGGAAATACTATTGTGATTCTTTCTTTGGAGGGAGGACAGGTTGTTTTATGGCTGCAACAGCACTTATGCTCAGCGCCTTCCAAACCACCAATTGTATAACTCCCAATTATACAATGAAATGTTATTAGCCTTTAGTGTGTAATCCTTGGCTTCCTTGACTTGATTTGAAAAGGTTGCCCATGGAGCCTCCACCTGAATGTTACTTTATTACTCAAGTTCCTTGGTTTATTTAGGTCTGCAGCTGTGCTGTATCTGCTATTACTCTCTAGTACAGGCCTTGGATGTGATATTGGATTTGTTAGGAGTAGGAAACCAATAAAACAGTCTTCATGACTGAGCCCCAGCCCTGACCATCGGGATGTGTGGGGCCGTGTGCTTTTGTGTTAATGTTTTAGGATGTGTGTGAGTGACTGTGTATGGTTTATACCAAAGGGCTGACCACCCTGGGCCAGTGTTTCCTATATATCTACTTTAGATGCAGAACAGCCACAGTGATAATAATGTCCTCACATAACAGCATAGGGCTGTTCTCCACTGTCTATTCATTCTCCTCATGTTCTCCCATGTCCATTCTCCTCATGTTCTCCACTGTCCATTCTCCTCATGTTCTCCACTGTCTATTCATTCTCCTCATGTTCTCCACTGTCTATTCATTCTCCTCATGTTCTCCACTGTCTATTCATTCTCCTCATGTTCTCCACTGTCTATTCATTCTCCTCATGTTCTCCACTGTCTATTCATTCTCCTCATGTTCTCCACTGTCTATTCATTCTCCTCATGTTCTCCACTGTCTATTCATTCTCCTCATGTTCTCCACTGTCTATTCATTCTCCTCATGTTCTCCACTGTCTATTCATTCTCCTCATGTTCTCCACTTATTCATTCTCCTCATGTTCTCCACTGTCTATTCATTCTCCTCATGCTCTCCACTGTCTATTCATTCTCCTCATGTTCTCCACTGTCTATTCATTCTCCTCATGTTCTCCCATGTCCATTCTCCTCATGTTCTCCACTGTCCATTCTCCTCATGTTCTCCACTGTCTATTCATTCTCCTCATGCTCTCCACTGTCTATTCATTCTCCTCATGTTTTCCACTGTCTATTCATTCTCCTCATGTTCTCCACTGTCTATTCATTCTCCTCATGTTCTCCACTGTCCATTCTCCTCATGTTCTCCACTGTCTATTCATTCTCCTCATGTTCTCCACTGTCCATTCTCCTCATGTTCTCCACTGTCTATTCATTCTCCTCATGTTCTCCACTGTCTATTCATTCTCCTCATGTTCTCCACTGTCTATTCATTCTCCTCATGTTCTCCACTGTCTATTCATTCTCCTCATGTTCTCCACTGTCTATTCATTCTCCTCATGTTCTCCACTGTCTATTCATTCTCCTCATGTTCTCCACTGTCTATTCATTCTCCTCATGTTCTCCACTGTCTATTCATTCTCCTCATGTTCTCCACAGTCTATTCATTCTCCTCATGTTCTCCACTGTCTAGTCATTCTCCTTGTCATGTTTGTCATTTATTATCATGTCTTGTCCCTGTGCTCCCCATTCTATTCGTTTCCCTCTGCTGGTCTTATTTGGTTCTTTCCCTCTTTCTATCCCTCTCTCTCCCCCTCCCTCTCTCACTCTCTCGCTCTCTCTTCTCTCTATCGTTCCGTTCCTGCTCCCAGCTGTTCCTATTCCCCTAATCATCATTTAGTCTTCCCACACCTGTTCCCGATCCTTTCCCCTGATTAGAGTCCCTACTTATTCCTTTGTGTTCCGTTCCTGTCCCGTCGGTTCCTTGTTTAGTATTCACCATGCTGTGATTGCGTATCGCCCTGTCCTGTCGTGTTTTTGCTGTGATTGTGTATCGCCCTGTCCTGTCGTGTTTTTTGCCTTCATCAGATGCTGCGTGTGAGCAGGTGTCTCTGTCAACTACGGCCTGCGCCTACCCGGCGACCTGCAGTCTGTGGCCGCTTCTCTTGTTATTCCCTCTACAGACTAGAGGATTTCTGTTATTCCCTGTTTGGACTTGAATAAACTCTGTTTCTGTTAAGTCGCTTTTGGGTCCTCTTTCACCTGCATGACAGAAGGAACCGACCAAGGAATGGACCCAGCGACTTCAGACGCTCGTTACACTGCCGTCAAGATCCAAGGAGCCATGCTCGGCAGACACGAGCAGGAATTGTCTGCTGCTCGCCATGCCGTGGAGAACCTGGCCGCTCAGGTTTCCGACCTCTCTGGACAGTTCCAGAGTCTACGTCTCGTGCCACCTGTTACTTCCTGGCCTGCCGAGCCTCCAGAACCTAGGGTTAATAACCCACCTTGCTACTCCGGGCAGCCCACTGAGTGCCGCTCCTTTCTCACGCAGTGTGAGATTGTGTTCTCTCTCCAACCCAACACATACTCTAGAGAGAGAGCTCGGGTTGCTTACGTCATTTCACTCCTTACTGGCCGGGCTCGAGAATGGGGCACAGCTATCTGGGAGGCAAGGGCTGATTGCTCTAACAAGTTCCAGAACTTTAAAGAGGAGATGATTCGGGTTTTTGACCGTTCAGTTTTTGGTAGGGAGGCTTCTAGGGCCCTGGCTTCCTTATGCCAAGGTGAACGGTCCATAACGGATTATTCTATTGAGTTTCGCACTCTTGCTGCCTCTAGTGAGTGGAACGAGCCGGCGCTGCTCGCTCGTTTTCTGGAGGGACTCCACGCAGTGGTTAAGGATGAGATTCTCTCCCGGGAGGTTCCTTCAGATGTGGACTCTTTGATTGCTCTCGCCATCCGCATAGAACGACGGGTAGATCTTCGTCACCGGGCTCGTGGAAGAGAGCTCGCATCAACGGTGTTTCCCTGCTCCGCATCGCAACCATCTCCCTCCTCTGGCTTTGAGACTGAGCCCATGCAGCTGGGAGGGATTCGCATCTCGACTAAGGAGAGGGAACGGAGGATCACCAACCGCCTGTGCCTCTATTGCGGAGTTGCTGGACATTTTGTTAATTCATGTCCAGTAAGAGGCCAGAGCCCATCAGTAAGCGGAGGGCTACTGGTGAGCGCTACTACTCAGGTCTCTTCATCTAGATCTTGTACTACTATGTCGGTCCATCTACGCTGGACCGGTTCGGGTGCTACATGCAGTGCCTTGATTGACTCTGGGGCTGAGGGTTGTTTCATGGACGAAGCATGGGTTCGGAAACATAACATTCCTTTCAGACCGTTAGACAAGCCTACGCCCATGTTTGCCTTAGATGGTAGTCATCTTCCCAGTATCAAATTTGAGACACTACCTTTAACTCTCACAGTATCTGGTAACCACAGTGAGACTATTTCTTTTGATTTTCCGTTCACCGTTTACACCTGTTGTTTTGGGTCATCCCTGGCTAGTATGTCATAATCCTTCTATTAATTGGTCTAGTAATTCTATCCTATCCTGGAACGTTTCTTGTCATGTGAAGTGTTTAATGTCTGCCATCCCTCCCGTTTCTTCTGTCCCTACTTCTCAGGAGGAACCTGGCGATTTGACAGGAGTGCCGGAGGAATATCATGATCTGCGCACGGTCTTCAGTCGGTCCCGAGCCAACTCCCTTCCTCCTCACCGGTCGTATGATTGTAGTATTGATCTCCTTCCGGGGACCACTCCTCCTCGAGGTAGACTATACTCTCTGTCGGCTCCCGAACGTAAGGCTCTCGAGGATTATTTGTCTGTGTCTCTTGACGCCGGTACCATAGTGCCTTCTTCTTCTCCGGCCGGGGCGGGGTTCTTTTTTGTTAAGAAGAAGGACGGTACTCTGCGCCCCTGCGTGGATTATCGAGGGCTGAATGACATAACGGTTAAGAATCGTTATCCGCTTCCCCTTATGTCATCGGCCTTCGAGATTCTGCAGGGAGCCAGGTGCTTTACTAAGTTGGACCTTCGTAACGCTTACCATCTCGTGCGCATCAGAGAGGGGGACGAGTGGAAAACGGCGTTTAACACTCCGTTAGGGCATTTTGAGTACCGGGTTCTGCCGTTCGGTCTCGCCAATGCGCCAGCTGTTTTTCAGGCATTAGTTAATGATGTTCTGAGAGACATGCTGAACATCTTTGTTTTTGTCTATCTTGACGATATCCTGATTTTTTCTCCGTCACTCGAGATTCATGTTCAGCACGTTCGACGTGTTCTACAGCGCCTTTTAGAGAATTGTCTCTACGTAAAGGCTGAGAAGTGCTCTTTTCATGTCTCCTCCGTTACTTTTCTCGGTTCCGTTATTTCCGCTGAAGGCATTCAGATGGATTCCGCTAAGGTCCAAGCTGTCAGTGATTGGCCCGTTCCAAGGTCACGTGTCGAGTTGCAGCGCTTTTTAGGTTTCGCTAATTTCTATCGGCGTTTCATTCGTAATTTCGGTCAAGTTGCTGCCCCTCTCACAGCTCTTACTTCTGTCAAGACGTGTTTTAAGTGGTCCGGTTCCGCCCAGGGAGCTTTTGATCTTCTAAAAGAACGTTTTACGTCCGCTCCTATCCTCGTTACTCCTGACGTCACTAGACAATTCATTGTCGAGGTTGACGCTTCAGAGGTAGGCGTGGGAGCCATTCTATCCCAGCGCTTCCAGTCTGACGATAAGGTTCATCCTTGCGCTTATTTTCTCATCGCCTGTCGCCATCTGAGCGCAACTATGATGTGGGTAACCGTGAACTGCTCGCCATCCGCTTAGCCCTAGGCGAATGGCGACAGTGGTTGGAGGGGGCGACCGTTCCTTTTGTCGTTTGGACAGACCATAAGAACCTTGAGTACATCCGTTCTGCCAAACGACTTAATGCCCGTCAAGCTCGTTGGGCGTTGTTTTTCGCTCGTTTCGAGTTTGTGATTTCTTACCGTCCGGGTAGCAAGAACACCAAGCCTGATGCCTTATCCCGTCTGTTTAGTTCTTCTGTGGCTTCTACTGATCCCGAGGGGATTCTTCCTTATGGGCGTGTTGTCGGGTTAACAGTCTGGGAATTGAAAGACAGGTTAAGCAAGCACTCACGCACACTGCGTCGCGCGCTTGTCCTAGTAACCTCCTTTTCGTTCCTGTTTCCACTCGTCTGGCTGTTCTTCAGTGGGCTCACTCTGCCAAGTTAGCTGGTCATCCCGGTGTTCGAGGCACTCTTGCGTCTATTCGCCAGCGCTTTTGGTGGCCGACTCAGGAGCGTGACACGCGCCGTTTCGTGGCTGCTTGTTCGGACTGCGCGCAGACTAAGTCGGGTAACTCTCCTCCTGCCGGTCGTCTCAGACCGCTCCCATTCCTTCTCGACCATGGTCTCACATCGCCTTAGACTTCATTACCGGTCTGCCTTTGTCTGCGGGGAGGACTGTGAGAGCCGCCAATAAACGCAGGATTAAGAGTCCAAGGTATTGTTGCGGCCAGAGAGTGTGGCTTTCCACCGCAACCTTCCTCTTACGACAGCTTCTCGTAAGTTGACTCCGCGGTTCATTGGTCCGTTCCGTGTCTCCCAGGTCGTCAATCCTGTCGCTGTGCGACTGCTTCTCCGCGACATCTTCGTCGCGTCCATCCTGTCTTCCATGTCTCCTGTGTTAAGCCCTTTCTTCGCACCCCCGTTCGTCTTCCCTCCCCCCCCCGTCCTTGTCGAGAGCGCACCTATTTACAAGGTACATAAGATCATGGACATGCGTTCTCGGGGACGGGGTCACCAATACTTAGTGGATTGGGAGGGTTACGGTCCTGAGGAGAGGAGTTGGGTTCCGTCTCGGGGCGTGCTGGACCGTTCACTCATCGATGATTTCCTCCGTTGCCGCCAGGATTCCTCCTCGAGTGCGCCAGGAGGCGCTCGGTGAGTGGGGGTACTGTCATGTTTGTCATTTATTATCATGTCTTGTCCCTGTGCTCCCATTCTATTCGTTTCCCTCTGCTGGTCTTATTTGGTTCTTTCCCTCTTTCTATCCCTCTCTCTCCCCTCCCTCTCTCACTCTCTCGCTCTCTCTTCTCTCTATCGTTCCGTTCCTGCTCCCAGCTGTTCCTATTCCCCTAATCATCATTTAGTCTTCCCACACCTGTTCCCGATCCTTTCCCCTGATTAGAGTCCCTACTTATTCCTTTGTGTTCCGTTCCTGTCCCGTCGGTTCCTTGTTTAGTATTCACCATGCTGTGATTGCGTATCGCCCTGTCCTGTCGTGTTTTTGCTGTGATTGTGTATCGCCCTGTCCTGTCGTGTTTTTGCCTTCATCAGATGCTGCGTGTGAGCAGGTGTCTCTGTCAACCACGGCCTGCGCCTACCCGGCGACCTGCAGTCTGTGGCCGCTTCTCTTGTTATTCC